>NW_014577261.1:40419-44499 GCF_000485595.1 Priapulus caudatus | reverse complement strand
GGGTGTGTGCAATGTAAGGAAGAGCCAGATACAGGTGGGTGTGTGCAATGTAAGGAAGAGCCAGATACAGGTGGGTGTGTGCAATGTAAGGAAGAGCCAGATACAGGTAGATGGATTTTGCAAAGGTAAACACCAAAAGACATTCTGAAAGCAATCCAGGGACAAACATGCCATTCAGTCAACGTGGAAACTATTGTGCATCCATCTACATTGTTACGTGTATCCGTTATACATATGACATATTATTATAAAACAATATATTATTATATATTGCATTATATATCTATTGACAGGAGTTTGTTGACTACTACGGTGGTGCCGGTATTCAGCACATCGCTCTTAACACAAATGACATCATCAGCTCCGTAAGTACACACTCCGCATCGCTTAACTATAGACATGTATGGTGCCTTAACTGTAGATTAATATAACGTCGTTAATTTGCTTTGAAGATTGATTATTGTTTTTTTTTTACTGTAGTTTGTTGTTGATTTGTAGTTTTTAGTTAGGCTTTGCGTGAAGAGACATACTTTGATAGTCTTGTTGGCACCACAATCATTGCCATTAGCTGTACACATGAGTCCAGCACAATACATTACTCCATCACAAAATAATACAGTAGCAGCTAGGTCATTGTATTCTATCCAGTGCATCCTGTGCTGCTGGTACAGCTGAGGTTCAGAGGCGTGTACAGGGGAGGGGGGGTCCAGGGGGTCCAGACCCCCACCCCCTGCTCGTGCAGAAAACGCATCTAATGGGGTCTAATTTCAAAATTTTTCTAGAAAAATTTCAGATCAAAATTTTAGATCAAAATTTCCCCAGACCCTGAGGAGACGTGCTTGCAACTTTGGGTTGCGGTTAGACCCACCCCTGGTACAAATCCTGTACACGCCCCTGGAGGTTTGATTATGCACATGTTCCTAACAGATCACCAACCTAAAGAAGCGTGGCATGCACTTCCTGAGAGTTCCTGACACGTACTACAATGCCTTGAGAGAGCAGCTGAAACAGGCCAAGATCACTGTAACCGAAGACTTTGACGTAGTAAGTAGATTGTTGTCACCTCGGTCCTTCGTTGTGGCTCTCAACGCATCAGCACAATCACGGTCTCAGTCGTGGACTTGTCTAGATTATATCAGAATCATTTTGAGTGAAATTGTGTGATACTCCATCTTTTCGTAAAGCCTGTCTCTTTCTATTCCTTTATATAAATAGAATCAAAATCCTTCCCCGAGCATTCATTGTGTTCGGGACATAGCAGATTAAAGTTATCCTCTTTCTCTCCTTTTCTCCCACTCTCTCTCTCACTCTCTATCTCTTCGAATCCTCCCTCCCTCTCTTCCATCCTCTGTCTTCTCTGTGGTTCTTTTCCCCTCATCCCCCTCTTTCTCTCTCTCTCTCTCTCTCTTTTTCTCTCTTTCTCTCTCTTTCTCTCGCCTTCTCACTTTTCCTCTCCCTTCTCTCTCCCTCTCTCGCCCCTCTCTCTCTCCCGCTCACTCGCTACCTCTTTCTCCCACTCTCCCTCCATATGCATGCTGTATTACTGGTGGCTTATTCAGATACCGCACGCGCTCACCTCCTCCACGCTTCTCTTCCATCGTGTCGCTGACTGACAGTGCTCATGTGTCTGTCTCACAGAATACGGAGATCACCTGGTGAAGCACGGGGATGGTGTCAAAGATGTCGCCTTCACCGTCGAAGACTGTGATGCGATCGTAGAGGTACGAGCTCAATATCACTTCACGTGCAGGGCTGTAGCCCTGGCAGAAAAACGGGGGAGGGATATATATATCTATATATCTATATTTATATATATGTGTGTGTGTGTGCGTGTGCGTGTGCGTGTGCGTGTGCGTGTGCGTGTGCGTGTGCGTGTGCGTGTGCGTGTGCGCGTGTGCGGGTGCGTGTGTGCGTGCATGTATGCGTACGTGCGTCTGTATGCGTGTATGCGTGTGCGTGCGTGCGTGTGCGTACGGTGCGCGTGCGTGCGTGTGCGTGCCTGTACGGCGCTTGGTGGAGTATGATTTGTGGGCGCGTCACAGTGAATGGTGTATGGGTGTATTAGTACGGTCGCCGGCCGTGTGTGCAGGACGGATCAGAGGAAAAAAGCTGCTTTGCCGCTCACTGCCTGCGTGCTAGCTTACCTGAGCTAGGGCGTCGGCAGGGGGAGGTGTGCGTGGGGGGAGGGAGAGGGAGAGAGGGGGAGGTGAGAGTGTGCGGGGAAGGAGAGGGAGAGAGGAGGGTGAGGTGTGGGTGTGCGTGGAGGGAAAGGGGGAGAGAAGGCAAGGAGGAACCGGAAGGGGGAGGGTAGAGGAGCGAAGCGGCAGGGGACAGGAAATGAGGAACAAAGTAGGAAGAAGAAGGGGAAAAAGAACGGGAGGAAGCTGGGGACGGTATGGTCTGGGGGAGGGTAGAGTGAGTGGAGGGAGAATGAGAAGAGAAGGGAAGTGCAGATATAGGATAAGGGGGATGGGAGAATTAGTAAAGAGAGGGAGTTATATTAAGGAGTAAGGAATGATACGACGTAATATATGGCGTTACATACAAGCACCGCGCGTGAAGGGAATTGTAATAGATATGAGGACATCAACTGTGATACGTATTCCCGAACATTCTGTGGGGCGTATTATAAGTGATAGAGTAGTTAGAATCTGTAATAACCTATCCAGGATTTTCCCACCATTACCGCTCCCCCCCCCCACGCAGCAGTCACGCCCTCTACGGGCTCTTCCCCACAATCACCGCTCTCCCCACGCAGCAGTCACGCCCTTTACGGGCTCTTCCCACAATTACCGCTCCCCCCACACACACACACAGAGCCACCACGCCCCCTGGACCACAGACGCACCCCAGAAACATCGATCTCACTTTCCCTGCTTCGTAGAGAGAGAGAGAGAGAGACTCCCTCGTTCACCTTACTCAGCTGATCGAGTTACAGCCCTTCGCAAATTTGCCGCCAGACTTCAAACACCGACACGCTTCCATTTAGCCGTGAGCATATATAATTTTTTTATATATATTATATTGTATCAGCACAAATACCCCCCGCGACAATCACCCCCGCGACAATACCCAGACAATACCCCCATGCGTTCACCCCCCGGACAATTACCCCGCCGACAAGCACCCCCGACAATCACTCCCCCGGCACAATTACCCCCCGACATTTACCCCCACATTGACCTCCCAGGACACGTTACCCCCCGGACAATTATCCGCGCGACATTATCCACCGGCACATTTACCCCTTGGACATTTACCCCAGACACTTAACCCCGGGACAATCTATCCCCGACATTTTACCCCCGGACAATGATTCCCCCGGACATTTACCCCCCGGACATTACCCTCGGACAATTACCCCGCCGGACATTACCCCCCGACAATTACCCCCCCTGGACCAATTACCCCCGACATTTACCCCCCGGCGACAATACCCCGCGGTCATACCCCCCGGTCATTTAGCAGAGGAGTTAGAGGACTACGAGAAATAGTGATGGAGAGGTGAGGAGGAGGATCTTAGGAGGGGGAGAGAAGGAGATTAGAGAGGGTAGAGCAGTGCAGTATGGTTGAGGAGCGGAGGGGCAATGTGATGGCAGCGAGGAGGAGAAAGATGGAGGTCCCTCCTCTACCTCCTCCCTCTCCTCCACCTCCTCTTCCCTCCTCTTTCCTCTCTCCTCCTCCACCTTCTCCCCCTCTCCTCCTCCACACCTTCTCCCAACCTCCTCCACTACCTCTCTCCACCTTCTCCCCCTCTCTCCTCCACACCTTCTCCCTATCTCCTCGACCTCCTTCCCTTTATCACTGTTTAACAAGTTAATAATAAACAACAAGTGTAGTAATTGTCGCCGGGCGGTAAATGTCCGCTGGATAAATGTCCGCGGGTAATTTCCGGGGCTTTAATGTCGCGGGGTAATTTCTGGGGCTAAATGTCCTGAGGGGTAAATGTCCGGAGTATTGGTCGAGGGTGATGTCGGGGGGTGTTGTCCTAGAACCCCGTATAACTATATATAATTATCCGTTACGGCGCTATATAGTATAGGTTAAAGACAAAACGGCGATATAGTAAGCAAGTAATAT
>NW_014577261.1:29627-40394 GCF_000485595.1 Priapulus caudatus | reverse complement strand
GAGGAATGGGAAGGGAGAGTGAAAGGCAGAGAGAGAGAGAAGAGAGAGAGAGAGAGAGAGAGAGAGAGCGGACAGAGACAGAGGGAAAGAAGAGAGGAAGAGAGAAAGAGAGAGAGAGAGAGAGAGCGAGAGAGATGGGAAGAGGGGACCGAGAGATGAGAGGGAGGAGGGAGGAGACGAGGAGGGAGAGAATGTGACGAAGGAGCGAGAGAGAGGAGAGAGGGGGGGGAAAGAGAGAGAGCGAGGGGGGGGGGGGGGGGCGGGGGGGGGGGGGGGGGGGGGGGGGGGGGGGGGGGGGGGGGGTGTGGGGGGGGGGGGGGGGGGGGGGGGGGGGGGGGGGGGGGCGGGGGGGGGGGGGGGGGGGGGGGGGGGGGGGGGGGGGGGGGGGGGGGGGGGGGGGGGGGGGGGCGAAGAGAGAGAGCAGAGAGAGAGTTGAGAGATGAGAGAGAGAGAAAGAGGGAGAGAGGAAGATGAGAGAAAGAGAGAGAGATAGAGAAAAGAGAGATAGAGAGACAGAGAGAACGGAGAAAAAGAGAGTCGATGAGCGAGGAGAGAGAGAGAGAGAAGAGAGGGAGATATATATATATATTATATATAATAGAGAGGAGGAGAGAGAGAGAGAGAGAGGAGAGATAGAGAGAGAGAAAGAGAAGAGAGAGAGAGGAACGAGCGATAGAGGAGAGAGAGAGTGAGATTAGAGAAGAGAGAGAGAGAGAGAGAGAGAGAGAGGAGAAGAGATAGAGAGAGATTAGAGAGAGGAAAGGAGAGAGAAGAGAGACAGAGACGAGACGAGAGAGAGAGAGACGAGAAGAAGAAGAGAGATACGTTATCTCTGCCGCTCGCGAGACAAAGACCCGCGCCGTCCGACACGCAGCCGTGAGTATTAACGCCATTATATATCGACTGACGGGGCCGTGCGTGAACGGCCGCCGCCCGCAGCGGAGAAACGCTTCAAGCTACGGTCCCGCTCCAACACGTTTGCCGTTTGAAATTTATGTTTCCGAAATTAAAAATCGACGTCGTGGCCGGCGTTCGCGGCGGCGGTTTCAGCGACGTCGAGCGAGGAATTATGCGTTTGACTTCTTTTGCTCGAATGTTATAACTAGGTGTTGGAGTCGTTCGGGTTTGGTCCGCGGTCAGGGGGGAGGCGGGTTGGATGACGATATTTCGAAGGTATTATGGCATATATATATTTCCTCCCCCACGGTGGTTGCGTCAGTGCTATCCATGGCCCACAGGTCCACGTTAAGATTTTCTCTATTAATGTGATATAGATTATATATATGTGTGTGTGTATATATGTATGTATATATGATATCTATAATAAGTATATATAATTAAAACTTGGCTCTTTATATGTTTGATATAGTTTAAGCATACTATTTTACATTATTATTTAATGAATTTACAACAACACCGGTTTATACACACACGCGCGCGCACGCCTGACGCACGCACACACACACACACACACACACACACACCACACACACACACATCACACACACACACACACACACACACACACACAACACACACACACACGAACAGCGCACACACACACACGCCCGCACGCACGCACGCCACACACACCACACACACCACACACACACACACACACACACACACACAACACACAATATATATATATAATATATTATATATAATAAATATATCTGAACCAGACTTGCAGGTACGCGCGTTACACTTGAAGCTGTCGGGAGGAAAAATCTTTAATCGTTTGATTGCCCTAGCAAGACACGATCCGTTAATTTATCATAGCCTTCTTAAGCATCAAAACATATTACATATATATATAATAATATATATATATATATATATATAGTTCACAGGAGCGTTGAAGTATTTCAGATATGCACTTGACGGAATGGGACGTGAGCCATGTATACGAGAAAACACGCAGCCGGAAACGATGGCGAACACGCTTGCATTATTTGCAATTAGGCGTGTTAATTAATTTTTAGATGCGATGGAAGCTTCATGCATAAACGATCCTTAAGTGGCAACTTTACAGTAATCCACATACTTAATTATATATATATATATAAGGATATATATATATATATATATAGTATACATAACATGATGCATGCGTATAAGATAAAAGCACGATAAATGACTCAGTATCCGGAAGTATAAGTAAGACAAGTATATATATATATATATATATATATATACCATTTGCGAAGGCTTCTTTAATACAGGATTATTCACACACAGGAGTATAACCGCGATGCGTGAGATGTGCCAGACAAGCACAGAGAAGATCAGGCAGTAACGTAAACAGAAGGGGGATCGGCTATTTGCGGGACAGGATTAGACCATTATGATTATCTGGTCACCGGAGAATACTGGGTAAATTTTCCGTGAATCGGGGGGGGGGGGGTGGAAGCCAACTGGGACACGGGAAATCTGAAATTGCAATTTTAAATTAACCGGGAACTGGGACGTGGCTTTTCTCTTTACCGGGGAAACAGGGAACGCCCCCCCCCCCTTTGCCCTTCTCAACAGATGTTGTGGAGCATATATATGGTAGCTATAGCGTAGTTTGTGCTGTGTGTGTTGCAGCGCGTCCTTCAGCGTGGAGGGAAGCTTGTCAAGGAGCCATGGGTGGAGAGCGACGAGCATGGAAGCATCAAGATGGCCGTTGTGCAGACGGTAAGTCACCAATAGTCTCCTTTCCCCCCCCCCACACACACACACACACACACACACACACACACACACACACACACACCACACACCACACACACCATTCCTGTAACGTCAATTCCCATTAGTTACGTCAAGCCATTATTAGGCTACTCTAACAGATTTGATATTGCATGGTAAAGGTTCATATACCACCTTTACTATATATATTTATTTATATATTTATTTGATTTATTTATATACACGTACGTTAATGAATGGAACAGATATAATAGGGATGCACATATACATATATAGACGGGATAATATTCATGTATATTGTGCATGCATGCATTCGCTGGGTCCATCCTTTGTCGCGGTGTAGTGGCTTGCGAGCCTCAATAACCCGGAGAACTATGCCAAAGGGAGCATAAGCTCCTGGCAGGGTTACCCAAGCTGGACATGTAAAAGGGTAGAGGCCAGACAAATTTGGACCACCTCTCCTCGAGGTTAAGGGGTTGGGATAGGGCTCACACCCCTAGACCGAAAAAAACAGCTTGTTACAGAAACATTGACGACAAACTTAAAGCTACTAGACTTGGGAGCGTCGTCGATGGCCTATGCTCCTCATGGGGCCAAAGGGCCTAAGTAAGTAAGTAATGCATTCACGTACAGATGTGTTCGTCGTTGTGGGTGTAGATTCGCTGATTCATGATGTTTTCTCCCCGTGTTTGTGTCACAGTATGGAGACACGACGCACACGCTGGTGGAGCGTGGTAACTACGCAGGCTTGTTCATGCCGGGATACGTGAAACCTCTCGTCGACAACGTTGTGCTCGCAACACTGTGAGTCCCTCCAGCCGCGATACTCATCATCGTAAAGCCTAGCGCAGACTTGCGATTTTTGGTTGCTCGTCGCTGCAACCGCAAGCGATCGGTCGATGTGTCACCGCGTGTGCACACACATGCGATTTCGAAGCAATTCTAGAGCAATTTGGGAACGATTGGGAGTGACGAGTCGCTCAAAATCAAACAAGTTTGATTTCTTGCAACTCGTCGCAAGTGGCCAGAATCGCTACGGGTTGCAGTTGCACATTCCTGCATACGTAGCGATTTCACAGCAATTTTTACAGCGATTCTAGAATCGCTGTCAAGTTGCATGAAAAAATGCTCTTGGTATGCTCCGTATGCTCTTGGGGTGGGGGACAAGGGGGGCAGCTGCCTGATGTTAGAGAGAAATCAAACAAAAGCCTATTATTTGTAAATAACGCTAAAATTTACCACTTGGTGCTGTGCCTCTCCCTTGTATTTTCTCAGCTGAGTCGTAAAATTATGACCCCCCCATCATTTTGCCCAGCAGGAATTTGCTTGACTAAACTTGTTTAACTTGTTGCTCTGCACTAGTCACTTCTCTTAGTTCCGTGGATTGCAGATAGCATGCCGTGCACGGATAGATGTGCTCTTGTTGGCGGACGCAAAAATTTCTATGTGCGCGTTTCGGTTCCGAGATTCAGTATTTGCAGAACGGGAGATCATTTTGAACTTGCGAACAGCTTTTTTACATTGCGAGGTGTTGGTTTACAACCGTGCTGATCTCACAGAGTTGCACGTGATGTCATCGTGTCATCCACCCCTCTGTAGTGATGTGTGGTAACAACGACCGTGCTGTCAACACTGTCATTTGCAGGCCACCGATTGGACTCAACTTTGTTGATCACTGCGTAGGGAACCAGCCTGACAATGAGATGGAATCAGCAACTCAGTGGTGCGTACACAGATATCCGATGCAGACACCTCTGACTCTGTGTGTGTCTGTATTGCTGACTCCTACATATCAGATTTTTTTTTCTCTCACTTTGTCTGAGACTCCTTGTCTTCCACGTGTCGTGCACAGCAGATAGCGCGTCGTGCATAGCAGATAGCGCGTCGTGCACAGCAGATTATCGCGTTCGCTGCATAGCAAGCATAGGCGCGTTCATCGCAGATTAGCGTGTGTCGGGCATAGCAGAACTAGCGCTAGTGGCACAGTCAGATTAGCGCGTCGTTGCCCCACAGCAGATAGCGCGTCGTGCACAGCAGATAGCGCGTCGTGCACAGCAGATAGCCCGGTCAGCTGCACAGCAATAGCGCGTCGGCACAAGAGATAGCGCGTCAGTGCACAGCAGGATAGGTGTCGTGCCACAGCAAGATAGCGCCGTCGTGCCACAGCGATACGTGCCTGCTGCCAGTCGCAGATAGCGCGTCGTGCACAGCAGATAGCGCGTCGTGCACAGCAGATAGCGCGTCGTGCACAGCAGATAGCGTGTCGTGCATAGCACCCGAATACCGCGCTAGTGCACAGCGAGAAGCGTCTGCACACAGATAGCGCGTTCGCTGCCCACAGCCAGATTAGCGCGTCCGGCACAAGCAATAGCGCGTCGTGCCACACAGATTAGCGCCGTCGTTGCACAGCAGATTAGCGCGGCGTGCACAGCAGATAGCGCGTGCGCCGTGACACAGCATGATAGGCCGCCGTCGTCCACAGCCAGATACGCGCGTCGTGCCACAGCACCATAGCGCGTCGTTGCCACAGCCAGATAGCATGTGCGCACAGCAGATAGCGCGTCGAAGAAAAGATTTAGTATCTGCTGCTCTGTTCTTCACAGGTTCAGAGATTCGGTATGTAAGATGTGATCAGATAGGAGATGATGCCAGTACGTTTGCACGTAGGCATGCTACACTCTCAAGTCAGTACTGCCCATCACGTTTTGACGCGACACCTGCCAATATTACATGTCTTCACGCATCACTGACTCTGTGTGAGCTTAACAAAACTCATGTCTGACATACACACCAAAATAATACTTCTCATGTATAGTGGAATATTATCCCACTATATTATCTATAGCTATGTATTATTATTTGTTTGCATAACTATAATGAAGCCTTATATGCTTTCTAGCCCATCTGGCGGTTTCATGGCCAACTTCTCGAAACTTGTCTGGCGCTACACCAGGCGCTCAGGCTTCCTTCCTTCGACTATAACGTGTACAGCTGACGAATTTGTGCGTGCACACTAATAATATGCTCGCCATCTATTGCAGGTACAGAAGAATTGCTGTTCACAGCGTGTCTGTCGGTGATGACAGCCAGAATTCCACACACAGTACTCTCGCTCTGCCCCGCTCCCATTGTCCTCACAAACTACGAGAAACGATCCAAGATGCCAATCAATGACCCTTGCCTGCGTATGAGAAAAGCCAATTAACAGTGTGGTGCGTGCAGTGTAAGGAAGAGCCAGAACAGGTGGGTGCCTGCGGTATTGAGAAAAGCCCAGAATTACAGGTGGGTGCGCTGCAGTGCTAACGAAGAGCAGATTACAGGTGGGTGCCTGCCGTATGAGGAAAAGCCAGATTACAGGTGGTGCGTGCAGCTGTAAGGAAGAGCCAGATACAGGTGGTGCGTCGTACGTGTGAGATAAGAGCCAGATACAGGGGTGAGGGGTGTGTGCAATGTCTAGGAAGAGCCAGCATCCAGGTGAGGTGTGTGCTCTGTAAGAAGACGCAGATACAGGTAGATGGGAGTTTGCAAAGGTAAACACCAAAAGACATTCCCCGAAACCAAATCAGTGGACACATACATGCCATTCAGTCAAGTGGAAACTATTGTAGCACCCCGATATTTTACGTGTATTCTGTATACATATGACGATGATTATTATAAAACAAGTATATTATTATATATTTTGCCATTATATATCTAATTGACAGGAGGTTTGTTGACTACTACGTGTTGACGCCATCGTGTCCGACCCCCATCCAATATGCCCCACGTCACACAGTGTGCGTACTTGACATCCAAACACAAATAGACATCATCAGCTCCGACAACACACTCCGCATCGCTTAACTATAGACATGTATGGCCGCTTACATGTAGATTTAATATAACGCTCGTTAATTTCGCTTATGGATTGCCATTTATTGTTTTTTTTCACTGCTAGTTTGTTGTGATTTGTAGTTTTCTAGTTAGGCCTTGTGCGTGAAGAGACATACTTTGATAGTCTTTGTGGCATCCACAATTCATTGCCATTTAGCTCTACCATGATCCAGCACAAACATTACTCCATCCAAATTAATACAGGTAGCAAAGCTAGTCATTGTATTCTATCAGTCGCATCCTGTGGCTGCCTGTACAGTCTGAGGTTCAAGGCGTGTACAGGGGAGGGGGCGTCCAGAGCGGTCCAGACCCCCCCACCCCATGCTCCGTGCAGAACACACGCATCTAGGAGTCTAACACTTCACCACAATTTTTCCTAGAAAAAATTTCAGATCAAAATTTTTTAGATTAAAATTTCCCCAGACCCTGAGAGACGTGCTCGCAACTTTTGGGTTTGCGGTTAGACCCACCCCTGGTACACAATCCTTACACGCCCCTTGGAGGTTTGATTATCACGTGTTCCTAACAGCATCACCAAAACCTAAAGAAAGCGTGGCATCACTTCCTTGAGAGTTCCTGACACGTATACAATTGCCTTTGAAGAGAGCAGCTGAAACAGAGCCAAGATCCACTGTAACCGAAGACTTGACGTAGTAAAGTAGATTGTTTCACTCCGTCCTTCGTTGGGCTGACTCTCAAACGCATCAGCACAATCACGGTCTCAGTCTCGGACTCTGTCGTTAGATTATCAGAATCATCTTTGATGAAATTGTGTGATACTCCATCCTTTCGTAAAGCCTTCTCTTCTATTCCTTTATATAAATAGAATCAAAATCCTTCCCGACATTCATTGTGTTCGGGACATAGCAGATTTAAAGTTTGTGGTAAAGCCTACGAAGCAACGAATATATTGTCTTGGTGCTGCGCCAACTTGGCCATTGCCAGCCTGAATTAACGTTAATCACCTGCGTTAGTATTTGTTAAAATTGTGAAAAGTTAATTTCGACCTCTGACCTCTCACAGCTTCAGAAGTTGAACATCCTCATCGACTTCGATGACAATGCTACCTCCGCCAGCTTTCACCAAGCCGATGCAGGATCGCCCCGACCTGTGTCTAGAGTCATACCAGCGACACAACCACCAGTACGCTGCGACGAAGCTGGGTGGGTGGTAAAGCAGAGGCTACTCAATTGTTTATTTTATAGTATTAAATTATTTGTGCGTTATTTTTCACCGTGTTTTAGTATGTTTTTCTGTGTAATTACCCTTAACATGTGCATGTAAATATTTTTTGCCTTCAATGTGCACAAAATAAGTCAGTAATGTCAATATTGTAGTATATCAATTATATATTGTAGTACAGTCAGTATAAGTCAATGTAATATTCAATTAAAATAGATGATATAAATTATCTCACCTATCTGTCTACCTGCTGTTTTGTCTCTTTGTCTGTGCTTTCGCCTGTCTGTCTGTCTATCCCGCGACCTGTCTTTCTTATCTATCTATCTATGTGTCTACTCTATCTATCTATCTATCTATCTATCTATCTATCTATCTATCATCTATCTATCTACTATCTTCATCTATTTATTTATCTATTTATATGTCTGTCTGCCTGTCTATCTATCTATCTACCTATCTATTTATTTATCTATCTGTCTGCCTGCCTGCCTGTCTATCTATCTATCTATCTATCTATATATATATATATATATTTATTTATTTATTTATTTATCTACCTATCTATCTATCTATCTATCTATCTATCTATCGATGTGTCTGCATGCATGCTTTTCAGAAGTATATATTGCGAATTGTTTCACTGCACGCAGGGCTTTGGAGCAGGCAACTTCAAATCACTATTTGAGGCCATCGAATTGGAGCAGGAAGCAAGAGGAAACCTGTAGGAAGAGCGAAGAGACCTGTTCCAAGAGAAGTTATACTGCAGAGAACAACGACAAAGAGACTTGCAGGAAGAGGGGAAGGAGAATGCATGGTTGGATCGGGCACACCAAGGAAACTTGTAGACGTACTTAAGGAAGGAAAACATGCAGACGGCATGAGTCAGTGCTAGAAGCTGTGCAGATGTCATGTGGACTATGACATGTCAGATTAGAATGCTACAGAGAACGATTGGAAGCTGTTAAAGATTTCGACGACCTGTACCAGGATAGTACTGGCATTGCACTGACATCTTTATGCTTCCATCTGATGTGTAGGCCTACACTTCAGTATATATGATATAAATACTGTAGTTACTTTGTAATTATCCCAAGCCCAGTGATGTCTCAATTAATGTTTTCATCACAATACATGCTAGTGTCAGTATTTAATTTTATAGTTGCTTTAGGATGTAGTGATATCACAGTGACTGCATAAGTCTGCATTGTACTATCTGTCAGCACAATTAAAGCTGTGCTGTATTAACAGAAAAGAATTTAGACTTACCAGGTGTAGGTTTGTATATACAGTTTTATTCCAGCATTGCATGTTCAGGTTAGTGTTTGGGTGATACTGTGTAGTAGTTACACATTATGATGCGTCAACTTAATCATTAGCCCTGGTAGTTTCAATCATTGTAATAATGTTTACTATCATTACAAAATATTATTCCAATATTCAATGAAAATTTGCTCAATACTTTATAATACACTAATCCAAATAATACATGAAATAGTGCCAATATATGTCTAGTAAAAGTTGGGATCTTCTCTTGTTTGAACGTGCGTCAACGTTTTGTACGTCCAATGTTTTGTGTGTCAGTGTTTTAACGTCTAACCTAAAGCTCTAGAGTCTAGACATATCACATGGAATATCACAGCAAGCGGTATTTATTAACCAGCATGTACAACAAACGCAATAAACGTCACAGAATTTAATACATCGCATTCCGTGCTTTATTGAATATTGTAAGCACAGCTACCGGCATTTCGCTCAATACACTATGACGTCTGTCAGATGAAACCTCTGTCTGAGCTATATCACATTTACATAATTTATATCATCGTGACATATATAGTAATACGGACACCTTTATTTATTAGAAGAAAAAACATTAACATATTTATTTATTTACACATTGGAAAGGATAACAGCTGGTTAAATTGAAAGTTTACCAATCACCTTATGGCTTATATTGCTATTTGTAGGGCGGATAAGCACATGGATTGTGCACTTTTGGTTAGAATTGTGAAACTGCACACGCGGTCCTGAACATCCTGAAGCCCAATTAAACAGCGCCACCTGGTGGCGTACGGCGCCCCTGCGAGTTACCCGGTATAGCGTTATACCACTATTAGAGTTTTGGCTATAGTTTCAATAATACTCATCCTCAGTCTTTAGTCAAAAAATAGCTCAAATGATTTGCTGGTATATCTATATACTAAGACTATAGCAGAAATTTACTGAGTGTAGTTATTTTTAAAGGATTTGTGTCGAGCTTTTACTGTCAAAATAACCCAGTCACACTTGAATGTCATATATATAATATATATATACATTATGTACTACGTGCGCCCGAGTGTGTGCGTGTATATATAGTACGTTTGCACGTAGGCATGTACACTCTCAATCAGTACTGCATCAGTTTTGTACGCCACACCTGCAAATTACATGTGTTCACGGCATAGTGACACTGTGTTGTAGCTTTAACCAAAACTCATGTCTGAAATACACACAAAATAATACTTCTCATGTATAGTGGAATATTATCCACTATATTATCTATAGTAGAATGATTTGTTTGTATGAATATAATGAAGCCTTTATGCTTTCTAGCCACCTGGGGTGGTTTCCATGGCAACTTCTCGAAACTTGTCTGGGCTACAGCCAGGCGTCAGGCGTTCCTTCCTTCGACTATAACGTGTACAGCTTGACAATTTGTGGTGCGCACTAATAATACGCTGGCGCCATCTATTTGCAGGTACCAGAAGAACTTGCTGTTCCACAGATTCTGGTCGGTGGATGACAGCCAGATTCACACACAGTACTCTGCTCTGCGCTCCATTGTCGTCACAAACTACGAGGAAACGATCAAGATGCCAATCAATGAGCCTGCCTGCGGTATGAGGAAAAGCCAGATACAGGTGGGTGCGTGCAGTGTAAGGAAGAGCCAGATACAGGTGGGTGCCTGCGGTATGAGGAAAAGCCAGATACAGGTGGGTGCGTGCAGTGTAAGGAAGAGCCAGATACAGGTGG
>NW_014577261.1:24158-29617 GCF_000485595.1 Priapulus caudatus | reverse complement strand
GCTAACATATGCGAAATTACCGCGCTCCGATAACAAATGCTGTGGGCGATCACTAGCTCGTGACGTCACATCTGTCCTGCCAGGCCGCCGTAGCCACAGGGACTTGGAACGTTTCAATAGTAAAATGATGGTGAATACACACGAAATGTGTTTACTACCAAAGTCGTAATGTTTCTCTACTCTCTTTTCCTTATTAATGTCGATATTTCCCTGTAAATGCCGTTCAAATACTCCTCTGCAAGAGACAAGCATACCCGCACGCACGCCACTGTGCAAAAACAACAAGAATAAAGAGAAGTAAGAATAACAAGAATAACTCTCTCGAGAAGAAGAAATTATGCATTTAAAATGAAGTTAGGTACCTTAACATAGATTTATATAATAACATTACATCAGTTAACCTCTCTTAAGAAATAGGGAAAAGACCTTGCGTGTAAGGTGCCCGCCACATATACCAGTCAGTACACAATAGGCTACGATAGTGTGTCACCGCATGCGCAATATCTCACCAGAGGAGTTATATTTTGTGATAAATATGCATTTAATACGGTTAGGGGGTATCGCAGCATAGGTTTTTGTAATAAATTTTTATTCGTAGACCTGTGTTTATAATTAGGAGAGCGCCCTAGCCTGTAGGGTGCAAAACTCCTACTTTATCTCCTCCCGTCCTCCCCTTGCCTCTCTTGTCCCTCGCTCAGCCTCCGGCGTTTTTTACTGCCACTCGGGTATCTTCCCTGACGCCTTTCCTTAGGCTCCCATCCCTCTCTCTCGGCAAGCTATATTTTGCAGTTTTCTTTAGTCTGTACTGCACGCATGAAATGGTGCTCGCGCATGCGTAATATCTCTCGAGAAGAACAATATTTTGGAAAAAATTATGCATTTAAAAAAAAGAGGAGTTATCCTAGCATAGAGTTATATGATGGAATTCAATCAGTAAACCTCTCTTAAGAAATAGGAAGAAGACATTGCATGTAAGGTGTCCGTTGCATATGCCAGTCAGTACACAAACTGGCTACGTTAGTGCGTTAGCGCAAGCGCAATATCTCACAAGAGGAGTTATATTTTGTGATGAATATGCATTTAATAATATTAGCGGGTATCTCAGCATATATTTATATGATAAATTGTTATCAGTAGACCTGTGTTTATAATTAGGAGAGCGCGCTAGCCTGTAGGATGCAAAACTGCTACTTCATCCCCTCCAGTCCTCCCCGTGCCTCTCTTGTCCCTGAGCAGCTTTCGTCTTTTTCTACCCCCCCCCAACTATCTTTTCTGCCGCCTTTCCTCAGTCTCCCACCCCTGTGTCCCTCGGCAAGCTATATTATGCAGGTTTCTTCTGTTCGTACTGCACGTTTGAAACGGTGTTATATTTTGTAATGAATATGCATTTAATATGATTAGGGGGTATCTCAGCATAGAATCTGTAATAAAGTTTTATTAGTAGCCCTGTGTTCATAATTAGGAGAGCGCCCCATCTGTAGGGTGAAAAACTGCTACTTCATCCCCTCCCGTCCTTCCCCTTGCCTCTCTTGTCCCTCGCTCAGCCTCGGTGTTTTTCTACCCCCTCAGATATCTTTCCTGCCGCCTTTCCTCAGTCTCCCACCCCTCTCTCTCTCGGCAAGCTATATTATGCAGGTTTCTTCAGTCCGTATTGCACGCCTAAAACGGTGCTCGCGCATGCGTAATATCTCCCGAGAAGATGAATATTTTGCAAGAATTATGCATTTAAAATGAGGAGGAGTTACCCTATAGCATAGATTTATATGATAGAATTCAATCAGTAGACCTCTCTTAAGAAATAGGAAGAAGACCTTGCATGTAAGGTGTCCGTTGCATATGCCAGTCAGTACACAATCTTGTTACGTGTGTTAGCGCAAAACTGCTACTTAATCCCCTCCCGTCCTTTCCCTTGCCTCTCTTGTTCCTCGCTCAGCCTCCGTCTATTTCTACACCCCCTCACTTATCTTTTCTGCCGCTATATTGCATTGCTCTTTGTGCATGTGATAGGCAATGTACGGTGTCTATACTAAACTGAACTACTGAATGAAAAATAAATATGGTAATATAATCAAATATATATATATATGCAGGTAATGTAGAATGCAGCGATGAACCCTTTTCATTGTTTCGACCTAATTTTATTCTAACGCAAAGACAGCTACACTTATATATTGTTGCTATAGTAGTAGTAGAGATACCAGCGAATCATTTGAGCTATTTTTTGACTAAATTAGATGAGTATTATTGAAATTATAGCCAAATCCCAAATGGTGGTATAACGATACCAGTTAAACCGACAGGGGACGCCGTACACCACGTGGTGGCACTGTTCAATTGGCACTATATTAGAAAATTATCATGGGCTCATTTAGTACACATGTTCAGTTTCACATTTCTGCTCAATTGACACTATATCAAAAACCCAACAGGAACACGAGTATCAAGTGCGTGTGAAGGTACACATTTATTTCGTGAACAATGCCGGTTGCATCCATTACGTGTTATGTTTGGTAATACAGCATGTAACCGCTATTAAATCATCGTCACTGCAATCTTGTTTACATAACGTGTTTGCCTACTAAATAAGGGACATTTTGACATATAGCATGCTTATGCAAACTAGACCGATTTTGATATAGGAGTGTTTCATGTTGATAAACATTGACGTCATATGCGCACATGCGCAGTTTAACGGTTGGCAGCAAGCAGAGCGTATATTGTTCGATACAAGCACATTCACGCACGCACGCACGCACGTGTACGTACACCCGCACGCAGCGCACGCACGCACGTGTACGTGAACACGCACGCCACGCACGCACGCACGTCTACGTGAAACATGCCCATGCAGCACGCACGCACGCACGTGACCTGCAACACATGCACGCACGTAGCGCCACCACGCAACGCACGCACGTACGCACGCACGCACACACGTGTACGTGCACACGCACACACGCACACACGTGTACGTGCACACGCACACACGAACGCACGCCGCACGAACATGTACCTGCACACGCGCGCACACACGCACACACGCACGCACGCACGTGTACGTGCACACACACGGACGCACGCACGCATCGCACGCACGTGTAAGTTCACACGCACGCACGAACGTGTACTTGCCACACGCGCGGCACACACGCACGCACGCACGCACGTTGTACGTGCACAGCGCACGCAGGCACGCATGCGCCACATTCAAGCACATTCAGCACGCACGCACGCATGCACGTGTACGTGCACATTTACGCACGCACGCATGCACGCACGTGTACGTGCACACGCACGTACTCACGCATGCACGGGCACGGTACGTGCACACGCGACGCACGCACGCACGTCTACGAGCCACACGCACCGCACGCAACGCATGTGTACGTGCCATATGCAGATACGCACCGCGCCAGGTACATACAAACGCACGCCACGCGCGCATGCACACACGTGTACCTGCACCACGCACGGCATGCACGCAGGGTGTACGTGCACACGCCACGCCCGCACGTATATGTGCATACGCACGTCGCACGCATGTGTAACGTGCCACAGCAGCGCATCAGGTACCTGCACGACACACGCACGCACGTGTACGCTGAACACGCACGAGCACTCACACACGCACGCACGCACCGCGCGGCACGTGTCTACGGCACACGCACGCGACGCACGCATTCTACGCATAGTGTGACGTAACATACGCCACGCACGCACGCAGCGTAACGTACGCACGTGTACTTTCACACGCACCGCACACATGAGGCACTACGCACGCACGCCACGCACGACGTATACGTGCACACGCACGCAGACAGCAGCGTTACATACGACCGCACGCACGCACGCACGCACGCACGACACGAACCGTCTAGTGCAAATGCATGCCACGCACGCACGTACGCACCAACGCAGGGCATGCACACACGTGCTACCTGCACACGCCATCGCACGCAGCACAAACACGCATTGCCGCACGTGTTACATGCCACGCCCCACACACACACGCATGCACGCACGTGTACGTGCGACACGCACGCCACGCACGCACGTGAAGTTTAACACGGCACGCCACGCACGCACACACGCAGCATGCACGTGTACGTTGCACACGCACGCACGCACGCAGCACGCACGTGTAGTGCCCACTACATTAAACAGCGCTTCTCTACAAGAACATGTGGCTCATTCATCTGTAAATTGTCAGAGCAGCAACGCTTCGCTTCTGCCAACCATGACACATAACAAAATACACGTCACCTGTCATATGACGCAGCTGAACACTCCTATATCAGTCGATGAATAGCGAAGAAAAATTCTCATCTATTTTTCACCACTAATTTTATTGTTTCAACCTAATTTTATCCTACAACTAAAACGATAACACTACACTCAACTAAATTGCTGCTATGTATCAAGTATAGATACCTGCGCATCATTTTAGCCTATTTTTTAAATAAATTGAGAAGGTATTCAATAGCGCTTATCAATTGGCAATATACTGTATCAGAAAATTTCAGGACCTCATGTATGTACGCGTTCTGCAATGCTGCTTAATCCGCTCACTATGATGCAAAGATTCTGTCTGTAGTATTGTATATATAATATTATATATAAATATGATAATATATAAGCCTATAATATTTAATATTATATTAGGCTGATTGTTTTTTATATTATACACATGGATACTCTTAGATACAGCTCTCCGTTCAGCCAAATATAGCTTTCGTACTCGCGATAACTAGAACTCCCGCTGCCTAGACCGAAAAACTAAAAGATCTATTTTCACACATCAGCAGCGTCTGGGAATTGCCGTGTCTGCAGAGAAAACAAAATGTTAAAACAATTAAAGATTAAAAGAATTCATAAAAACTTCTATTCACCAATGATGACGCGTGCGCGTACAATCTAACATCCGCGTACGTTACTGAATCCATCTGCGTATTACCTTTAACGGCGCAGTGGGCCTAATCGCTAGAACATCACGTGCTCCTACACTCGGGATTCGCTGGGGTTTGAGTCCCAGCTGGGAAACTTATTTTCCCTTTACCTACCTCTATTAGTATATATTATTTTTAATTTTTTAAATTTTTAATTATTTATATTTAAATGTGCTTATCTTTGATTTCCTTATTATTTTTTACTATTTGGATGGAAATCGGGATGCGCGAGGAATGCATGCGGATGCCGCATGGATGGCATAGGCATGGCATCTCGGATGAGATGGGATGGATGGGATGGGATGGGATGGCGATGGGATGGATGCAGTGCGACGCTGGATGAGGGAATGGCCATGGCATGGCATGGACATCGGCATGTCAATGGGATTGGAATTGCTCGATGGGATTGGGATGGGCCATGGGCATGGCATGCCCATGCATAGAATGCGGATGCATAAATTATTGCGCTAGCGACTAGAGATAATAGCTTAGTAGCTCTTTGAGAAATCTTTT
>NW_014577261.1:0-24133 GCF_000485595.1 Priapulus caudatus | reverse complement strand
GCCAGATGCACTGTAACCGAAGACTTTGACGTAGTAAGTAGATTGTTGTCACCTCGTCCTTCGTTGTGGCTCTCAACGCATCAGCACAATCAACGGTCTCAGTCGTGGACTTGTCTAGATTATTCAGAATCATTGAGTGAAATTGTGTGATACTCATCTTTTCGTAAAGCCTGTCTCTTCTATTCCTTATTTATATAATAGAATCAAAATCCTTCCCCGAGCATTCATTGTGTTCGGGACATAGCAGATTAAAGTTTGTGGTAAAGCCTACGAAGCAACGAATATTATTGTCTTGGTGCTCCGCCAACTTTGTCGTTGCAGCCTGGAATTTACCATTAATCCCTGGTTAGTATTTGTTAAAATTGTGAAAAGTTAATTTTCGACCTCTGACCTCTCACAGCTTCAGAAGTTGAACATCCTCATCGACTTCGATGACAATGGCTACCTCCTGCAGCTGTTCACCAAGCCGATGCAGGACCGCCCGACCTTGTTCCTAGAGGTCATACAGCGACACAACCACCAGGTACGCTGCGACGAAGCTGGGGTGGGGTGGGTAAAGCAGAAGGCTTACTCAATTGTTTATTTTAGGTATTAAATTATTTGGTTGCGTTATTTTTCACGGCGTTTTAGTATGTTTTTGTGTGTAATTACCCTTAACGATGTGCATGTAAATATTTTTTGGCTTCAATTGTGCACAAAATAAGTCAGTAATGTCAATATATGTAGTATATCAATATATATAAGTAGTAAGTCAGTATAAGTCAATGATAAATTACAATTAAAATAGATGATGATAAATTATCTACCTATCTGTCTACCTGCCTGTTTGTCTCTTTGTCTGTCTTTCCGCCTGTCTGTCTGTCTATCCCGCGACCTGTCTTTCTTTCTATCTATCTATGTGTCTATCTATCTATCTATCTATCTATCTATCTATCTATCTATCTATCTATCTATCTATCTATCTATTTATTTATCTATCTATCTGTCTGTCTGCCTGTCTATCTATCTATCTACCTATCTATTTATTTATCTATCTGTCTGCCTGCCTGTCTATCTATCTATCTATCTATCTATATATATATATATATATTTATTTATTTATTTTATTATATCTACCTATCTATCTATTCTATCTATCTATCTACTATCGATGTGTCTGCATGCATAGCTTTTCAGAAGTATATTATTGCGAATTGTTTCACTGCCACGCAGGGCTTTGGAGCAGGCAACTTCAAATCACTATTTGAGGCCATCGAATTTGGAGCAGGAAGCAAGAGGAAACCTGTAGGAAGGAAAGCGAAGAGACCTGTTCCAGAGAAGTTATACTGCAGAGAACAACGACAAAGAGACTTGCAGGAAGAGGGAAGGAGAATGCATGGTTGGATCCGGCACACCAAGCGAAACTTGTAGACGTACTTAAGGAAGAAAACATGCAGACGGCCATGCAGTCAGTGCTAGAAGCTGTGCAGATGTCATGTGAGACTATGACATTGTCAGATTAGAATGCCTACAGAGACGATTGGAAGCTGGTTAAAGATTTCGGACGACCTGTACCAGGATAGTACTGGCATTGCGCACTGACATCTTTTGCTTCCATTCTGATGTGTAGGCCTACACTTCAGTATATATAGATATAAATACTGCTAGTTACTTTGTAATTATCCAAGCCCAGTGATGCTCTCAATTAATGTTTCATCACAATACATGCTAGTGTCAGTATAATTTTATAGTTGCTTTAGGATGTAGTGATATCACAGTGACTGCATAAGTCTGCATTGTACTATCTGTCAGCATCAATTAAAGCTGTGCTGTATTAACAGAAAAGAATTTAGACTTACCAGGTGTAGGTTTGCTATATACAGTTTATTCCAGCATTGCATGTTCAGGTTAGTGTTTTGGGTGATACTGTGTAGTAGTTACACATTAGATGCGTCAACTTAATCATTATGCCCCTGGTAGTTTCAATCATTGTAAATATGTTTACTATCATTACAAAATATTCATTCCAATTATTCAATGAAAATTTGCTCAATACTTTATAATACACTAATCCAATAATACTCATAGTGCCAATATATGTCTAGTAAAAGTTGGATCTTCTCTTGTTTGAACGTGCGTCAACGTTTTGTACGTCCAATGTTTTGTGTGTCAGTGTTTTAACGATCTAACCTAAAACTCTAGAGTCTAGACATATCACATGGAATATTCACAGCAAGCGGTATTTATTAACCAGCATGTACAACAAACGCAATACAACGTCACAGAATTTAATACATCGCATTCGTTGCTTTATGAATATTGTAAGGACAGCTACCGGCATTTCGCGCTCATAACACTATGACGTCTGTCAGATGAAAACCTCTGTCTGAGCTATATCACATTTACATAATTTATATTCATCGTGACATATATAGTAAATACCGACAGCTTTATTTATTAGAAGAAAAACATTAACATGTTTATTTATTACACATTGTGAAAGTAACAGCTGGTTAAATTGAAAGTTTACCAATCACCTTATGGCTTATATTCTATTTGTAGGGCGGATAAGCACATGGATTGTGCACTTTCGTTAGAATTGTGAAACTGCCACGACGCTCCTGAAGCCCAATTTAAACAGCGCCACCTGGGTGGCGTACGGCGCCCTGCGAGTACCCGGTATGCGTTATACCACTATTAGTTTTGGCTATAGTTTCAATAATACTCATCCTCAGTCTTTAGTCAAAAAATAGCTCAAATGATTTGCTGTATATCTATATACTAAGACTATAGCAGAAATTTACTGAGTGTAGTTATTTTTTAAAGGATTTGTGTCGAGCTTTTACTGTCAAAATAACCCAGTCACACTTTGAATGTCATATATATATATATATATATATATATATATATATATTCTTCTATAGTATTTCAAATAATGTCAAAATCATCACGCAGTACTGTTGCTACTACATGGGCTAACATATGCGAAATTACCGCGCTCCGATAACAAATGCTGTGGGCGAATCACTAGCTCGTGACGTCACATCGTCCTGCCAGGCGCGCGTTAGCCACAGGGACTTGGAACGTTTCAATAGTAAAATGATGGTGAATACACACGAAATGTGTGTTACTACCAAAGTCGTAATGTTTCTCTACTCTCTTTTCCTTATTAATACCGATATTTCCCTGTAAATGCCGTTCAAATACTCCTCTGCAAGAGACAAGCATACCCGCACGCACGCCACTGGTGCAAAAAAACAACAAGAATAAAGAGAAGTAGAAATACAAGAGAATAACTCTCTCGAGAAAAAAGAAAATTATGCATTTAAATGAAGTTAGGTACCTTAACATAGATTTATATAATACATTACATCAGTTAAACCTCTCTTAAAAAATAGGGAAAAGACCTTGCTTGTAAGGTGCCCGCCACATATACCAGTCAGTACACAATAGGCTACGATAGTGTGTTCGCGCATGCGCAATATCTCACCAGAGGAGTTATCTTTGTGATTAATATGCATTTAATACGGTTAGGGGGTACGCAGCATAGGTTTTTGTAATAAATTTTTATTCGTAGAACCTTGTGTTTATAATTAGGAGAGCGCCCTGCCTGTAGGGTGCAAAACTCCTACTTTATCTCCTCCCGTCCTCCCCTTGCCTCTCTTGTCCTCGCTCAGCTCCGGCGTTTTTTTACTGCCACTCGGGTATCTTCCCTGACGCCTCCTTAGGCTCCCTCCCTCTCTTTCGGCAAGCTATATTTTGCAGTTTCTTTAGTCTGTACTGCACGCATGAAATGTGCTCGCGCATGCGTAATATCTCCCGAGGAAGAACAATTTTTGGAAAAAAATTATGCATTTAAAAAAAAGAGGAGTTATCCTAGCATAGAGTTATATGATGGAATTCAATCAGTAAACCCTCTCTTAAGAAATAGGAAGAAGACATTGCATGTAAAGGTTCCGTTGCATATGCCAGTCAATACACAAACTGGCTACCTTAGTGCGTTAGGCAAGCGCAATATCTCCACAAGAGCGGAGTTATATTTTTGTGATGAATATGCATTTAATAAATTAGCGGGTATCTCGAGCAATATTTTATATGATAAATTGTTATCCAGTAGACCTGTGTTTATAATTAGGAGAGCGCGCTAGCCTGTAGGCATGCAAAACTTGCTACTTCAATCCCCTCCAGTCCTCCCCCGTGCCTCTCTTGGTCCCTGAGCAGCTTTCGTCTTTTTCTACCCCCCCCCCCCCAACTATCTTTTTCTGGCCGCCTTTTCCTCAGTCTCCCACCCCTGTGTCCCTCGGCAAGCTTATATATGCAGGTTTCTTCTGTTCGTACTGCACGTTGAAACGGTGTTATATTTTGTAATGAATATGCAATTTAATATGATTAGGGGGTATCTCAGCATAGGAATCTGCTAATAAAGTTTTATTAGTAGCCCTGTGTTCATAATTAGGAGAGCGGCCCTCTGTAGGGTGAAAAACTGCTACTCAATCCCCTCCCGTCCTTCCCTTGCCTCTCTTGTCCCTCGCTCAGCCTCGCGTGTTTTTCTACCCCTCAGATATCTTTTCCTGCGCCTTTTCCTCAGTCTCCCACCCCTCTCTCTCTCGGCAAGCATATATTATGCAGGTTCTTCAAGTCCGTTATTGCACGCCTAAAACGGTGCTCGCGCGATGCGTAATCTCCGAGAAGTATGAATATTTGCAAGAACTTATGCCATTTAAAAATGAGGAGGAGTTACCCTATAGCATAGATTTATATGATAGAATTCAATCAGTAGACCTCTCTTAAGAAATAGAAGAGACCTTGCATGTAAGGGTGTCCGTGCAATATGCCAGTCAGTAACACAATCTTAGTTACGTGTGTTAGCGCAAAACTGCTACTTAATCCCCTCCCGTCCTTTCCTTGCCTTCCTTGTTCCTCGCTCAGCCTCCGTCTATTCGTACACCCCTCACTTATTTTTCTGCCGCTATATTGCATTGCTCTTTGTGCATGTGATTAGGCGGCAATGGACGGTGTCTATACTAACTGAACTACTGAATGAAAAATAAATATTAGGTAATATAATCAATATATATATATATGCAGGTAATGTAGAGAATGCAGCGATGAACCCTTTTCATTGTGTCGACCTAATTTTATTCTAACGCAAAAGACAGCTACACTTATATATGTTTGCTATAGTAGTAGTAGAGATACCAGCGAATCATTTGAGCTATTTTTTGACTAAATTGATGAGTAGTTATTGACAATTATAGCCAAATCCAAATGGTGGGACCGATACCCAGTTAAACCGACAGGGGACGCCGTACACCACGTGGTGGCCACTGTTCAATTGGCACTATAATTAGAAAAATTATCATGGGCTTCATTTAGTACACATGTCAGTTTCACATTTCTGCTCAATTGCCACCTATCAAAAACCCAACAGGAACACGAGTATCAAGTGCGTGTGAAGGTACACATTATTTCGTGAACAATGGTTGCATCCATTACGCTGTTATGTTTTCGATACAGCTGTAACCGCTATTAAATCATCGTCACTGCAATCTTGTTTACAATAACGTGTTTGCAAAGCCATATGCATGCTCTATGCAAACCTAGCGAGTGTTTCAGTGCATAAACATTGACGTCATATGGCCATGCCGCGTTTTAACGGTTGGCAGCAAGCAGATGCGTGAATTGTCGATACAAGCACATTCACGCACGCACGCACGCACGTGTACGTACACCCGCACGCACGCACGCACGCACGTGTACGTGAACACGCACGCACACACGCACGCACGTCTACGATAAACATGCATGCCAGCACGCACGCACGCACGTGTACCTGCACACACACGCACACGCAACGCCACGCCAACGCACGCACGTACGCACGCACGCACACACGTGTACGTGCACACGCACACACGCACACACGTGTACGTGCACACGCACACCACGAACGCACGCCGCACGAACATGTACCTGCACACGCGCGCACACACGCACACACGCACGCACGCACAGTGTACGTTGCCACACACACGGACGCACGCACGCATGCACGCACGTGTAAGTTCACACGCACGCACGACGTGTACTTGCAACACGCGCGCACACACGCACGCACGCACGCACGTGTACGTGCACACGCAGCAGGCACGCATGCGCACATTCAAGCACATTCAGCACGCACGCACGCATGCCACGTGTACGTGCACATTTACGCACGCACGCATGCACGCACGTGTACGTGCACACGCACGTACTCACGCATGCACGGGCACGGTACGTGCACACGCGACGCACGGCCGCACGTCTACGAGGCACACCGCACGCACGCAACGCATGTGTACGTGCCCCGATATGCAGATACGCACGCGCGCCACGTGTACATACAAAACGCACGCCACGCGCGCATGCACACACGTGTACCTGCACCGCACGGCATGCACGCAGGGTGTACGTGCACACGCCACGCCCGCACGTATATGTGCATACGCACGTCGCCACGCAGTGTAACGTGCACACGCAGCGCATCAGGTACCTGCACACACACGCACGCACGTGTACCGGAACACGCACAGCACTCACACACGCACGCACGCCCACCTGCGCGGCACGTGTCTACGGCACACGCACGCACGCCACGCATCTACGCATGTGTGACGTAATACGCCACGCACGCACGCACGTAACGACGCACGTGTACTTTCACACGCACCGCCACATCAGCGCACTACGCACGCACGCACGCACGCCTATACGTTGCACACGCACGCAGACACGCAGCGTTACATACGACACGCACGCACGCACGCACGCACGCACGCACGAACGTCTACGTGCACATGCATGCACGCACGCACGTACGCACCAACGCAGTCATGCACACACGTGTACCTGCACACGCACGCACGCACACAAACACGCATGCCCGCACGTGTACATGCACACGCACCCACACACACACGCATGCACGCACGTGTACGTGCACACGCACGCACGCACGCACGTGTAAGTTTACACGCACGCACGCACGCACACACGCACGCATGCACGTGTACGTGCACACGCACGCACGCACGCAGCACGCACGTGTACGTGCACTACATAAACAGCGCTTTCTATCAGAACATCTGGTCATTCATCTGTAAATGTCAAGCAGAACGCTTCGCTTCTGCCAACCATGACACATAACAAATACACGTGACCTGATCTATGACGTCACGTGATCTATGACGTCAGTCGATGATAGTGGAAGAAAAATTCTCATTATTTTTCACCCATTTTATTGTTTCAACCTAATTTTATTACAACTAAACGATAACTACACTCACTAAATTGCTGCTATAGTATCAGTATAGATACCTGCGCATCATTTTAGCTATTTTTTAAATAAATTGGATAGGTATTCAATAGCGCTGTTCAATTGGCAATATACTGTATCAGAAAATTTTCAGGACCTCATGTAGTACGCGTTTGCAATGTGCTTATCCGCTGCACTATATGCAAAGTTTTCTGTAGCTATGTATATATATATATATATATATATATAAAAATATATATATATATTCAAGAGCTAATAATACTTTTATTATTATTACTATTATTAGCTCTTGATATATTGTATATTATACACATGAGTATCTATATATAAGTTTTTCAGCCAAATTAGTTCGTACTCGCATAACTAGAGAACTCCGCAGCCTAGAGGAAAACTAAAGATATTTTCACAATCAGCACGTCTGGGATGTGGTTCTGGCAGAAACAAATATGTTAAAAAATTAAAAAGTTAAAAATTCATAAAAATTCTATTCACCAATTGATGACGGTGCGTACAGATTAACATCCCGTACGTGTGAATCCATGTGTATACCTTTAACGGCGCAGTGGCCTAATCGCTAGAACATACGTCTCCTACACCGGGATTTCTGGGGTTTGAGTCCCAGCTGGGAAACTTATTTTCCCTTTACCTACCTCTTTAGTATATACTATTTTTAATATTTTAATTTTTAATTTTTATATTTAATGTCTTATCTTTTGATTTTATTATTTTACTATTGGGATGGAATGGATGGATGAGATGCATGCGATGGCGATGGCATGCATGCATTGATGAGATGGGATGGGATGGGATGGGATGGGATGGGATGGGATGGGATGCAGTGCGATGGGATGAGATGGCATGGCATGGCATGGCATGGCATGTCATGGGATGGCATGAGATGGGATGGGATGGCATGGCATGGCATGGCATGGCATAGAATGGGATGCATAAATGGATGCATAGATAGATAGATAGTTAGAGTTTTTTGGATATTTTCCTTTCAACCAAGCGATCACCAACTGAGTAACGCCACTGATTTCCCAGCGCAACGCCGAGTATCCCGCTAGTACATATATAATAGTATTACAGCTACTAATAAATTCTTGAGAGAATACATAATTTACATCGGCAAATAAATCATAAAACAAAACAACTAATACTATTTTACCAACACCGTTACAAATACAACATTAATGTACAATATGACACCATTTAAAAAGTAGCATGCAAACAGTAACGTGAAATATGAGATCATTTTAGGTCCTTGGGACATGGTCATCGGGACTATAAACTTTAAAATAAGACGCATTTCCTAAATTTATGGTTCCCAACCACAGGTGCCGATTAACAGCGGGACGAGTTTACACTGCTTCTCTAATGAGTGACTGGTGCTGCATGTCCATCATAGATAGGGTAACATCCCATTTCGCCTACTCCCCCCCCCCATCCCCATTCCATTCCATTCCATTCGTCTACCCCCCCCCCCATTCCATTTCGTCCAATCCATTTCGATTCCATTCGATTCGTCTACTCTCAGAATCAGCATTATTCCCATTTCGCCTACTCCCACTGTACTATGTCCCATTGTATGTTCCAATTTTGTGTCTCCATTTTTGTCAAGTTGTGTTCTCATTATTTGTACCTGTTTTCTTCTGGTTCCTGTAGTATATGTATGCCAATCAAAACCATATTTTATTATTTATAAATGATTATTTAGTAAACAAACCGATCGTAGACGAAATGGGAATGGGGTAGATTTTGAGCGTAGACGAATTGGGAGTAGGCGAAATGGGTGTAGGTCAAGTGGGAATTTTGCTGTAGGCGAAATGGGAGTAGGCGAACCGGGAATAAACCATAGATAGATATGGTAAAGATGTGATTACTAACTATTGTGTCTCATACCCCGTACAGACTGCAAAATTTGATCCTACATCAAACTAGTCGGGGCCAAGCCCGGGCTATAGACGCGCGCTAAATCGCAGCATACAGACACCAAATTCTGAAGCGTGCTAATTTGGCACGGGTTGACTGTGCATGCTCAGTTTAGCTTGTTACGTCACTCAGCAGACAGCTGCTGTACTTTTATGTGACCCAAATAACGCTATGCGCATGCATATTGCGAAATTTAATGTGGGCATGGCACCGGATTGTGTACACACACAGTCTAGTGCAGTCTAACTTAGTATGGTCTAACATAGCACGCTTCTAAGCGGGCTTGGCCCACCTCCTTTTGTGGGGCCAAATTAGTCAGGACTAGCACGTATTTAGCGTGGCATAGCGTGTACACACTGCAAAAATTTAGCGCGCATCAGGCCCGGATTAGTTTCATCTGGGATCAAATTTGCAGTCTGTACGGGGTATTACTCAGTCAGTGCCCAGTGGTACCATGACCATACGTGCTACTCAATAGCTCAGTAGGAATTTGTTTCAAGATATTGAATACAACAATTTACAACCTGAATGGATCCATTTCTATTTTCAATTTCCAATTATAATAAGTGAAAAATGGATATCCTCATCAAATAAATATAATTGCACACACATATGAACTTATTTAAATTAATGTGAAATTCGAACCAACTGATCGGGGGGGGTAGCAAGGTTGGGAACCACTGTCATGATAGTCCAAACTAATTTGGAAATATTTCTATGTCCCTGTTTTTCCTGGAATGCTGGCAACTGCACCACCAATAGTACATTCACGTTCAATCACAAACACTGAATATAATAATTTTTACATAGCAAAGTCATATGCTACTGATAAACATAAATTATTTAAATAATACTTATCTCTTTACTCATACTATAATTTATAACATGTCATCACTCTCAATTTATACAGTCCATACGTTTGTCAGAAATTTAGCTTTTATTAGCCAAGGCATACTTTACAGTATTCCTATAGATAATATATTTATGCTGCCAAACAGTGTTCAATTGAGTCAACGACCCATATCACCCAATTAGAAATGACTATTTCAATATGTCCAATTTTTCTGCAAGTACTGGGTTAAATCGGAACTAGCCTGTGCATTAGTGTGTTTTTCATGGTTATTTGGGTGTTATTGGACGTGATTTTATTTATTCGTATAACACAGAACAGTCACAAAGAAAGTGTTACACTGAAAAGGTAATTAGCCTACGATATAAGTTAGCAAATTACAACAACACGCAATTTGTATGTAATAAAATCCACAGAATAACAAGACCATAGCATAGCAACTAAATGCTAATGCAGTTTACAGCATCATGCAATAAATACACCCGTCATAACTCGGCCGATTCCGTACCTCCTTCCAACGTCGTTTGTATAATGCAGCAGGGTGCGAAAAATCGGGAGTCCGGAGTCAAATACTCCCCGATTTACTGTCGGACTCCCTGATTTGACATATGCAGGAGTCCGTGTGACTACCTGAAAATTCTGCTATTCTAACTAGTTCGTTCCAGAGCACGGCCTCGCGAAATTACCGTATTTTTTCACTAAAAGTCCAAAGAAAATTTGGCAGACCGCATGAATCTTAAAAATAAGCACGTGCATTATTGTTAATATCTTTAATTTTGAACTTCAGACTGCGAACTCCCTCTTTTTGAGGGTAGGGAATCCGTTGGACTCCCGTGTTCAAAAGTTGATTTCTACCCCTGATTCAGGTTGTCATAGCTGTACCTAATTGGTTTGGATTGGTCATACAGGAACCATATCATATTGTGAATAATGACTACACCAGAAATTCTGCTAGGGATAATTCTATGTAGTAATAATGTTAAGTACTCCTAACTCCTTACTTTGCAGTAATTCTGTTATATGATTGTAATGACAAAAAACAAAGCTAAGAATTTGGAGTTACTTTTAAGTTCTTCGTCGGCATTGTGTTCAGTTTCTGGCCGACTACAAATGAAATATGTATGGCCATAGGTTCACATCAACCAACGTGATACTGCGAGGAGAATGAATAAGAGGAGCAGATTCGTCCAGGTTTGCTAGATGGCAATAAATAGTTACTAGTGACGTGCTGCCACCTGGTGCTAACCCTACCGCAATAACGACTATTGGGGATAAACAACATTTCACATGGGCATGCCAAGAAACCACACACGAATAATGATACAATATGGCATAATAATCGCAGGCAACGCCTGCTAAACGCTGCTAATCTGAGGTTACTTCACTTACTTACTTACAGAACAGAAGGACACTGCTGTGGTCAAACAAACCACCACAAAATGCTACTTAAGCTTTGGCGTGCGCTGAGATGCTGTCACTTTCCTCCCGGAGGTGGGTGAGGGGGAGATTACTGGTCCTTCTCCTGTCTGGCGGTAGCTCTCTCTGCGGCGTCGATGGCAGCCATGTTCTGAGATGCGGTCACCAAGTGCACCAAGCTGATCCCGGTCTTTACCAGCGTCACCGGCGCGGCCAACACACACAGCAACTGCCAGAGTCCGACTCCAAACACTGCGGAAAAGACGGCTTCACTTATCGAACTTTTCTGCAGCGTTAGGCCACGCCTACATCGACATGCATCGCTTTACCCACATAGCGTTTACAGAGACACTGCCAGAGCAACTACGCTTCTATAAGCTCAGCGATCAGCGAACGAAAATCAAATTGCTCTCGCCTGTGAACAAAGGGTTGAATTCCTGGCTGCTTAGCGTATATATTATACCGGAGCTCTACTTACATGTAGGTCCGACAGTGAAGTGGCAGATGTAGAGCATGCTGTAAAACATCTCATTACCAGCACACATGAAGAACAGCACCGGCTGCAAATACAAACAATTCAACATCAACTCTCCTATTGTTACACAGCACACAGTGTCATATAATATGCGTAGCACTAGCACGAGAGAGAAGATGGGGGGAGATGGAGGATGGGCAGAGAAAAAGGTGTATGTGTGTGTGTGTGTGCGCGTGCGTGCGTGCGTGCGTGCGTGCGTGTGACTGTGTGTGTGTAGCAAGAGAGAAAGGGGGCTAGAGATAAAAGTGTAAAAGTGGGACAACATATGGAGCCCCATGACTCATTGACTCTATTGACATGTGACACATAAACAACTGGAATTATACAGAAGTAAAGAAGCGGTTATTCGTATTATTTACCACTAGAAGCTAACATACCCTAGACGTGTAGTAGAGTCGCAAAATCGGGTTGCCTGATAGGTCAATGGCTTTATGACTGGTGGCACCACTGACAGTTGAACTGAAATGATATCAGATGATATCAAATGATATTACGATGCCATCATGCAGACAAGGGACTCCTTCGTCGCTAATACATTGTCTGCTGTAAAGAATGGCCATTGTGTTCGAGGATTAAAACTTAATATAATTTCTTCTTAAAAATATAATTTTCTACAGGCTCTACCCGACTTGGAAATACTCTCAAATTTACGCACCAACCCATAAATTATTTACATTATTAACAAATTTACATTATAACTTCACATATCTCAAGACTTGTCATCACTTCCGCTATTTGTGTGAAAACGATTCGATTAAACCTAACCTATGTAAATGCAGCCAGTGACTAGAAATATCAACGGTCATGCTCAGCTGGAACCAGAACATCCATCGTGGATAGAACAATGACAGCGTGACAAGCAGGCACATGGTAGCGCACCGATCGGTCAGCATGTCTAGCATTGCGCCAAACTTCGAACCTGCAGCACAATATTATTAATATTATTATTAAATCTTTAATATGTATGATTCAAAAACAAGTACATGTACTAAAAACAGTCTTTTTCATAGAGAAAAATCTGATGCAATATATAGTGTTAAACAGCTACAATACTATAATTTCTAAGTAATACAATATCAACAGAACCTTAACTAGTAAAGTAAAGCAAATTAAAGGAGAAAGCAAGCAAATGAGACACAATACACAACCAAGTTGCTTCCAGGCACATAGGTGCAAACGGCATCGCCACTGAGGAATTCAGTGTGACACCAACTAAAGAACGACGGAGTGTATAATGAATGCAAATATCTGACTTGTCAAAGTGAGGTTAATTTGTTTGTTACTCAAAAACATTGTATAATTGAGTAAAGATCAGTAGTCAATTAGACTATCTGTGACTTAAACCTACTCATCTGTGGCTAAACCTGTTCATGATACTCTCTGTTTAATATACTTCACTTGATATAAAACGTACTTTGGTTGAAATAACGTGCTGCGTGGCCATCAAGGGCGTCGAGGAACGAGCTGATAATATAACACCAGACTGCTAAAGCGCAATCTGTCGCCATGTAGTAGAATGACACCAAGGCCAGTATAATTCTGGCATAACCTGTGAAATACATGAAAATAGAACTGACACTAGAGGAAACCCTAACTGTACAGCTAGTTAGTTTACAGATTGTAACCAAGTACTGAAACACAGATGCAGATGACGTGTGCAGCTTTTAGCAGCAAAGGCTGGCTGAATCTGTAACATCATATCATCATGAAAGGACCGTAGGCCTGCAGGGTGGGGTATGGGGTCGATTTCCTAAATGCCCGGCAGTTTTTAATTTTCAGCGTTATCTCAAGTAAGCAAGGGTTAGGGTTAGGGTTAGGGTTAGGAACTGCCGGGCATTTAGGAAATCGAAGATCGTGCCCGGCTGCCGGGCATATAGCCACAGCGTAATAAATAACCTACAAAATAAACTTGCTGCTGAATGATCTATTTGAAACAACTAAAACGGTCAATAGTTTCCAGTTTTTCCATTACAAAAACTTTTCAAATTCAAATTCAAATTCAAATTCAATTGGGGTATTGCAAATATTCAAGGTAGTGAAGCACACTAAGTTTGTGTTCTCAGTGAGATTTTAATTTATTGTGTATTTACTATTTTCCCCTTTTATATATATGAAAAACTTTCATACACATTCTTATGAGAATAGCACATTTTCATATTCAACTAGTACCTTGTGTCTAGCACCTTGCTGTAAATTAAGTACCAAAAATGTCAAAATATATGGGCATAATACCCAAAAAACAATAAGATTTTCCTTCATTTTTTTCCCGTTTGTGCTGAGGGTGGGGGGCGCCCCTGTACAGTGCACTACTCATCCCACAGGCACTTGGAACGTCTCAATAAAATAAAAATGTAAACACGAAATGTATTTACTACCAAAGTCTTAATGTTTCTCTACTCTATTTCGCCTATTATTGCCGATAATTACCCGTAAATGCCGGTCAAATGCTCATCTGCAACACACAAGTACACCACACGCCTGCCCTGTGCACAAACAACATGAATAAGAGAGCAGGTAGGAAAGCGTGATCGCAAAATTCGCTCGACACTCGCTTCATTTCACACGACTACAGAACGAAAACACACCAAACAGCCTCCATCTTGGTATCTATCTGTAGCTAAATGTTCACTTGTTCGAATTATAACTCTGTCCTTTGTTCTCACCTACTCCCGCCAGAGATATCTCGTGAAATCCTGCAGGAAATGTTTTCTCCGTGAAAATGTAAAGAGGACGTATCATCCGAAAATCCCTAACGGCGCTACTTTCAATCGATCACTAGTCGTGTGTGTGTGACGTCATGCCCGCACGCATTATGCTTGGCTTGGCGGGCCTCGAAACAGAGTCTCGGAGGCAGGCAGCAGCTCATCCCGGCATGCAATGCGCCCCATTACTCGTGTATAAACAGACATCTCGTCCTATTTACATTTTCACAGAGAGAACATTTCCTGCAGGATTTCACGAGATATCTCTAGCGGGAGTACAGGTGAGAACAGAGGACAGTTATAATTCGAACAAGTGAACATTTAGCTACAGATAGATACCAAGATGAATGCTGTTTGGTGTGTTTTCGTTCTGTAGTCGTGTGAAATGAAGCGAGCGTCGAGCGAATTTTGCGATCACGCTTTCCTACCTGCTCTTTTATTCATGTTGTTTGTGCACAGGGCGGGCGTGCGGTGTACTTGTATGTTGCAGATGAGCATTTCACCGGCATTTACAGGTAATTATCGGCAATAATAGGCGAAATAGAGTAGAGAAACATTAAGACTTTGGTAGTAAATACATTTCGTGTTTATTTATCATTATTTTTTTAATTGAGACGTTCCAAGTGCCTGTGACTCATCCCTTCGACTTCAGCGTGACACTATATATACTAATACTAATAGTATTACTATTACAGTCAGAGCACGTATATCATGTTACAGTCTAGATATTTTCATGGCGTTACTGAGTGAGTGATAGTGTCGCCGAGTTATAGTCAGTGATAGTGATACGAGTAGATTAGTGACAGTGTCCAATTGACATTGACAATGTCAATAATGTAATCTCCAGGACTTGCCTATGATGTTAGGTATAAATAAGAACACATTGTTATCTCCACTCCCGGTCGCCATCGCTGATTGTTATGAGCGTTTTCTCGTTGATTTTAAGATTTTGATAAAAACGCAGACCAATAACCACACATCATACAGAAAAGCAAGATTTGCGACGAACTGTTTACTATAGCGCACTATGGCGCCATCTACCGCCACGAGTAGCGATCAGTGCGCGATAGTGTGCTCAGTATTTGGCAAAATATATATAGTAACTTGTTTACTTGTTAACATACTTGTTTACTAGTTTAACATGTTAACTTGTTTAAAATTAAGTATTTAATTGGGATCAGATACTTACCCACCCACAAGGAGAAATGATTTGTATTCTATGTCATATTTTTCTTATTACAATGCGTACATGTATAATCATAGCTATCATTATATATACACAATCTATATCAGGGGTGTATGATCTCCCTAATAAATTCTGAACATATTTTCAATAACAGGAATACCGAAATTGTGTTTTGAGAACGCGAAAATACATTGTTAACATTTAAATCTGAAGATTGGTAGATTGCACAGCGCGATCTTGAAATAGCGCAGATCGGAAGATTGCGCGCAACATACATATATATCAGGAGAAGATAATAGGGAATTCCCTATTATCTCCTCCTGATATATATAGGCTACGTATATATAAGAATAGAAATAGCAAGTTCACTAAAGAGAATGCTGTTCCGTTTGGCGTATCCAATGATCCTGTGCTTGGTCTATTGTTTATTCGTGCTTTACTTGTACAGAATATGCTGAAGTTTTTTTTTCTCGTTTATATTTTTTCTTCGTGGTATATAGCACTGTTTTGTATTGTATCACTCAGAAAGCTTCTTTTTTTCATTTTTTCTTTTTTTATATAACTGCTCCAACACTTGCCTTAATCACTTTACTTGTACATAATATGCTGAATTTTTTTTGTGTATATATTTTTTCTTCACGCTGTATATCAATGTTTTGTACTGTATCACTGTATCACTGTATCAGTATGTACAATGTTATGTTGGACCACAATGGAAATAAGTGTGTTAGCCACGCTTTTTGTGTTTTCATCCTCGATAATTTTCTAGCTGCATTTTGTTTTATTTATGCTGTTATCGATGTAATGTATGCTTTGTTAATTATCGAAATAAATAAATCAAATCAAAAAAAAAAAGACGACGCGGTGCCTCGTACGTAACTATTGGGGCTGCAGCCTCGGATAGAGGGAAGGTACGCGGATTTTTATTGCGTGTAATTCCAATACAAATACATGTACTAAAGACAGTTTTTTTATGGAGAAAAAAATCTGCTAGACGCAATAGTGTTGAACACTTTAAAATGATAAAATTTCGGAGTAATACAGTACAAAACAGCGCTATACAACAGTATGAAAAAATATAATACAAAAACGATAGTACTTTCTGTACAAGTAAGGTGATACTTAAAAATCATTTCAACACTCATGCGTAGGCCTACTCACACGCACGCGCTCACTCTCGTATAATCTCACACACATACATACATATTCACACACACATACGCACGCACGCACGCTCGCACGCACGCTCGCACACACACACGCACGCACGCACACACAAGCGCGCGCATATATATATATATATATATATATATATATACTAGCCTGGTACCCGGCGTTGCTCGGGGAAAAACGCTTAGGAACAACTCTTAAGAGCAAATTCAGCCACATACACTTACTTAATTCTAAAATATTTTCACACCCCCTCCCCTTAACCCATACGATCCCCATCAGAAAGGAAAGAGAAGCGTACTGGATTCGCAATTTAAACACTATCCAGGCAAATGGACTCAATCTACGGGTAGAGATTCCGGGTTGGATAGAAGCCAGTAATCACCCTCCCACCAGCATGGTATACACGCAAGGCTAATTCTCAGCCGACACTCTAGGGTAGCGAGTGGCTCGGTTTACCTTTTTATAATTTTTTTTTTTACTTAATTCTAAGGATAGATTGGTAACAGAGAAACAAACAATAAGCAATATTCTGACAAAAACAGTTCGAACGATTCTATGATTCTTTGTAGTCAAAGCTTCTGGATATACAACATTGTTATGAAATTGCGCCAAGTTATTATGAATATGCCTCACTGGCTTTGCAAGCCTTGTCTCACCTTTTAAATACGCAATAATGACAACTGTCACGTGTCTCTCTTATCATTGGGATTCGCTTTACATCAAAATAATAAATGAAAACTAAACTAAACTAAATACATGGGTCAATAAACTAAACCCGTCAATATAGCACGGTATCAGTTCAGGGTCACTTTCATCGTAAAATAATGAGCAGATTTTAAAAAGTTAATATTTCTCCAAACGTATGGATATCACCTCATTGTAACCAAATTAGTTGGTCAATTTGGCAGAGTTCTGCACCAGTCAAGTCACCATAGATGACATTATCAAAAAGATGAATAGCACCTGATTTTAACGAACGTAATTCTTTATACAGTACCATGTTATACATTATATCCGAATGTATACAAAGACAAGAATTTTAAAAATACAAATGAACGAAAATGAACCACTAAAAGTGTGTGTTGTGCTGCTTTTGGGACTCAACTGACAACTGAGTGCATAATAAAAAAAAGTATAAATCTGGCATAGTTTAACCTGGTATTAACAAAATTTTGGCTCTTGTCCGCTAGATGGTTACATTCGCGGAAATTCGGCTGTTCTACTTTTCTGACATCACCTCACTGCTAAAATTATCGCCCGTATTAAGGCCTATTTATCGTCATTATATCTACAAATATGGGTGGATTTAACAAATATGGATATATGCTTATGTTGGTGTCCGACACACGGGCTATACACTGAGATCGGTGGCGTGGGCCTGATGCTCACCGCGGCGAAAATTACCGAGTCGGAAAATCGGCAGCTCTTTCATTTTATTAACTATATATATATAAATATATATAAATATATAGCAAATTCATCCCATGCCTCCGCAACGGAGTTGAATGTTTAGGCAACAGCGAATGGGGCATATTGTAAACGGAAATAGTTGGCGGCTCGTTTTTTTGCGAGGGTTCTGTAAAATCGTTCCTAAAAGATGCGAATTTTACCTTTTTTTATTTGGCGAGCATGAAGGCAATCCCTTCAGTTTATCGCATAACAAAAGAGCAAAATCTCTCAAACAGCCAGGCTAAATAAAGAATCTCTTCAGTGTTATCGCTGAGAACAGCAAATTTAACAGGTTACAGTAGGATAGTTGGATATTAGAAAGTCACTGGTCGGTTATGGGTCGGTGCTACCTTAGTCGTTTAAATGATTTCTTGTAGATGACATTTTGCGCCGGGGCACAAACCTGCCACGTGTGAGAGTCACTGTTGGTGAAAATAGCTTGTGATGAATAGTTGGTCACTTGATGTGGATGATGGGAGAGTAGCCGTGGAGCACGTTGAAAATGCAACATATAGCTGCGGTGGAGAGAAAGCAGGGGCTGGGAAGACGTATAGAGTCCGAGTTTGTCGAAGTTTTGCCGGCGTGGCGACTGGTTTGATAGGATAGAGGATAGAGTAGGCAAGGGGGGGGTGATGGAGAGTTGAATGCCGCTGTAGTGTGAAGTCCGGGAGGTTTGCGTGGTGGAGCAAGTTTTAACGAGCGGGGGGGATGAGAACTATGGTGAGACAAGGCTCGAGTGGGATTACGGCAGTCAGGGATGTGGGTGGGTGCGAAATGTTAGTCTGGTGCGTTGGGAGGGCCTTTAGTGAGTAGGGGGGTTGGCCTAATGGGCGATGGAGCTATGTCCTGTTATAAAATGAGGCGGGGGGCGCCTGGGAGGGCGATGCTTAGTAGGGTGAATGGAAGTGAAAGAATTCTATGGGGTAGTTGTTGGCTCGGTTTTATCAGGCGAGAATGCTTTGTATGCGAATGAGTGATAGGTTTTGGACAAGACCTGGGTCGTTGTCGTTAGTGGAGGGTAGATTTAATTGATGTAAAGTATTATGTACGGGTACGTAGGACGTAACAGATATTGGCAGTGCGCGCGTGCAGACCTAATGTCGGGACAGGCGAAAGAGAGGGCATCGATATTATAAGATGACGCGGCGACCACTATTTCTCAATGCAAAGGTCAGGACTAGATTGATAAATAAGAACCAAGGAACGTGCATTCCTGTTGGATCATTCACATAGTGCTATATCAGGTCTACGTCACATCGTACATGTACATTCGAGTGTTAGGCACGGTACGATAATGTCGGTGTACAGTCTGGGTCAACGGATGACGCCATATCATCTAAGACGTCATAGCATGGGTAAATGTATGTAGCGGGCGTAGGCGGTAGGCGCTAAACAGGTTTGGGCGGCGGGTGGCGAGACTAATGGCGGGGCAAAGAGAGAGAACGGGTGCATCGATATTATAAGGATGACGCAGGACACACTATTTCGGTTGCGAATGGCAGAAGTGCGCGAGGTAATGTATTAGTACTAGGGGGGTTAAGAAGCAATTAACGTGGCAGTCCGTTGTTATGCGGGGGGTCGACATAGTGGTATATAGATCTAGCAGGTCACACGTAGCACTGACATCTCAGTTTTAGGCGCGTGAGCGTACCTCTGCGGATCTACGCAGTCTGGAGTCACATACCAATTCTCAAGGTCTACGAGTGCACATTACGACAATGCTCAAGTACAGTAGCATAGCACATTCTCAGAGTGTGCAGTAACGATACGGCAGCATCTGCGCTCTGACAGGAGTCCAGTAGGCAGACATTACGCAATCTACGAGAGTCACGGATACGGCACATCTCAGATCTACAGTGGCACATGACGCACATCTCAATCTACAGGTCGAATACGCACATCTCAAACCTGACGAGGGTCACATAGCGCCAGTCTCAAACTTACAGTGGCAGTACGGGCGGAGTCTCAACTAACGAGTCATGATACGACTTTCAACGTAACAGTCAGCAATTAAGCACATTCGAAATCTACAGTCAACATACGCACATCTCACATTACAGTCAATACGCACTCTCAAGTTACGAGTCACGACGCACATCTCAACACTACAAGTCAGATGACGGAACATTCTCACTACAGTCACATCGCAATCTCAGACTTACAGTCAATACGGGCGCATACAATCTACAGTACATATACGGTGCTATCAGTCTATAGGGACTGTTACGTTGATCTCAGGCTATACAGGTCACGTAGCGCTACGTAGTAGTACAGTTGTAGAGTGTACAAATTACAGTTACTCTCAAGGTACAGTCACATGATAGGTGGGCATATCAGCAGGACTTGAGGCGTTTGCGGAGGTAAATATAATGGCGCAAATAAATACGAGAATCTAGTTTACTAAGCAAAAATTGCTTAGGTTGTATATAGCGGCTAGCTCTGGCTGGGGGGCTGGCGGGGCGGTGCACTGAGAGGGGGTAATGATTTTAAAGTAATTTTTAATATCATTGTTGCATGCGACGGTGCGGTCAAGGGCGGTCGAACGGCTTAGTAGGGGCAAATATTTTCCCAAGATGGTCGTTAAGTGTGCGTGTAGTAGACGCTGTGGTGATGCGAAAAGAAAGCGTTGAGGTGATAATGCTTGTGTCGTTCGCCACGTGGGTGGAACCCCCGGGTAGAGTGTAAGGGATCGGGGGGCACGATTTCGCTTGACGAGCGGTTTCGGAGGAGATACGTGAGATTACACGGCTTGCCGTCTACAGCATTGACTTAGTAGATAGCAACATACCCGTGTCCGCACGGAGAGGTTGATGGTTGGCCATGTCGACGTGGCATATTGGTAAACCGGTAAAGTAGTTGCGGGCTGTTGTTTATTGCGCGTTACTGGTACTGTTCTTAAAGATCTAATTTTACCGCTTAAGAATTTAGGGGACGATGGAGATATCCCTTTCAGTTTACTCCATGAAACAGAGCGAACATTAAACAGCAGGCTAGAAATGGAGGGACGGCCCTTCGGTGGTTACTCCTAAAAAAGCAAATTTAACAGGGTTACGAGTGTAATAGATGATATTAGAGAGTTGGGTGTCGGTATGGGGGGGGCGGTTCTACGGTACGGGATGAGTGTTCTTGTTTAGAGGGGGGGTGGTGTGCTTTGATTTTTGGTGTGATCAACTGGGCGGCTATGGCTTCGTGTGTGTGCATCTCTTGTGATAGCTGGGATCGCCTGGTGTAGGTAGATGGCTAACGGATGTGTTCCGTTTTTAATACGGGAACATCTGTAATTCGGATTGAAGTGAAAAAAGCAAAAATTATTTCGTGTACGGGTGAGAGGGGTGTAACAGAACTTTTTGAGTACTCAAATTTAGGTTTCTAACATTTATCTTGGAAGGTCAGAAGTGCTAGTTTGGTCTTATCTTTTAGGCGAGGGGAGAGGGTTGTCAAAAAGCTAGAGACTAACAATAGACCGGAACGTAAGCCTACACGTTTTCGGTGCGGGTGCGAACCGTATGTCGGACACGCGAAAAAAGAAGTAGGAATAAGCTAGATAGGCCGTCATAAGTAACTCTCTTGTATGGAGGGTACTCGTAGCTTGGACTGGGTGATGGAGCTAATTATAAGAAGACCAGAGTAAACGTGCCATTCTGGTCATCACTGCGGACAAAACTATATCGGATAGCAGTGGACATTACGCGTATAGATGTGCAACCGCGGAAGTCTTACGAATCTTGAAGATCTGACAGTCCTACGCGAGATACTCAATCTCAGTCACATGACATCTCAGGGCTACAGTCACATACGGCACGGATGGCTCAACGTGACGAGTCAATACGCACATCTCAACCTTACAGTGACGGTAGCGGACATCTTCAATCTACGTCGCATCGGCAGGTGCGTGAATTGCAGGTCACATAGGCCACATCTCAAGCGACAGTCAAATCCGCGCTTCAAGTGCGTGCGCGTCAAATAGCGCACATCTCAATATACTCAATGATACGGTGCAGGTATCAGTCTATAGTGCGTAGCGTGCATATCAGGCTACAGGGCCGGTAGCTAGGTATATCACAGTTTACAGTCTACAAATTACAGTTAATTCAATCTGTACAGAGTCAGCATGAGACGTGGCATATCGCACGGGGCACGTTGGAAGCGTTCAGAATGATAAGGCGGGGAATAAATAGGAAATCATATTTGACTACCAAAGATTTTAAATGTTTATTACTCTCTTAACCGATTATTGGCTGCTACATACGCATGCTGGAAATGCTTTCAATTGTGGTGTCCTGTGAGAGTATTAGAGTGTAGTGTCAGATTACGTTGAAGTTTTGATTTCATAAGAATGCGGTCCAGGTACTAATTGGCAATTCACTCCGCCGAATATTTACAGCGAAAGGTCAATCAAGAGGAGACATATTTTAAAGATTGTTAATTATCTGGTTAGCATCGAATCAGAACGGTCGTCGAAGGGTAGCACGGCGTTCGCGTAGGGCAAATTCCCAAGAGTCGTTGAAATGTTGCTTGGTAACGTGTTATGTAAATAAAGCTTAGGGANTCTCTCTCCTCCCTCCTCTCTCTCTCTCTCACTCCTCCTCCCCTCTTTCTTCTCTCTCTCCTCCCTCCTCTCTCTCTCTCTCTCTGTAGTTACCCTCGGCTTTACTTAGTGTGATCAAAGAGCTTATAATGATAAGCATCATAATCGTCATAATATTATCATAATTATCATAATCATCATAATAATTATCATTATAAGCTCTTTGGTGTGATTGTAACCGTATAATACCAGCTTAGCGTGAGGAGGACAGCGCGGCCGTGAGGAGAGAATTCTATCTCTCTGCATTCTCTGTTATCGACAAAAGATCCAATCGAATCAAGAGGCATGTCTGATGTTATTGAAAAAAGAAGCATAATACGATCCAACATACATTCATGTTCTGACAGATAGAGAGGCAAATGAAGCAAACGGAATCGTGCCAAATGCTCTCCTTGATATGCTTCCATGAAAGAATTTTTGAAAAAAATGGAAGCGTGTTCGAGTTGAGTGGAGTTGTTATTGAAAACGAGTGCCCCACTTGTTCACGCGCAGCACACGAGCGCACGCGTACACACGCACGCACGAACGCACGCACTAACACATAATGTGTAATGCAGCATATAGGTTATATATATAGTTATCTATGTTATATGTTGCACCATCATGCGTCTATGGCAGCAGTTATTATCACCATGGGGTATCACGTCCACTCCGGTGCTATGATAAATAATTAATATATAATCATATATAATAATAGGATAATTTGTATACTGCGTGTAAACAGAAAAGCGCGGACTATACTAGGATTTCCTTAATTGCTATTCTCTCAAGCGATGAGATAATCATTAGTATTTCAGCAACTATACTGCGTCACAGTCCTGTAGGCAGCGCGGGTGAAGCTACAAGGAAGTCGCGTGAGTGTGCGAGAGTGGAGTCGGGTGGGGCTGAGAGAGTGACACAGGGAGAGTGGGCGAGAGTGGAGTCGGGTGGGGCTGTGAGAGTGACACAGGGGGAGTGGGCGAGAGTGGAGTCGGGTGGGGCTGAGAGAGTGACACAGGGGGAGTG
>NW_014577260.1:396083-399999 GCF_000485595.1 Priapulus caudatus | reverse complement strand
AGAGAGAGAGAGAGAGAGAGAGAGAGAGAGAGAGAGAGAGAGAGAGAGAGAGCGTCTCTAATTTCCTGCCGACGACTCTACCACAGCAGCAGCGACGCGTTCGTGTATCGTCGCTAAGCAGACAATGACGTCACGCGCGAACATCACGTGCCGCAGCGGCTGCGACGCGTTGCCATGACGATGGCGGTGATGACGAAGAGTGGGTAGTGCAAAAGGAAGACGAGGAAGATGTAGTGGAGGAGGAGGAGGAGGAGGAGCAAGAGGAGGAAAAAGAAGAAGAAGAAGATATTATAGAGAGAGAGAGAGAGAGAGAAGAAGAAGAAGAAGAAGAAGNTCGATGGCCGCGCGGGAGATCTTGCTATCGGCGTGAATAAACCGTTGAAGAAATCTTCCCTACCATTTGTGTATGGTTGTGTTTTGTAGTGCCAGCGGCCGTAGTGGCCGCCACGGCAGCACGCGCACCTGGTCCGTGCACTATTTTGAAAAACAGAAAATTCTGCAGGGAACCAAGAGAACATATACAAGGGAATGAAACCCCGGGGGGGCGGCACTCACCCCACATTTGGTAGGTATGTGGCCACGCAAAGGTCAAAAATGGGACGGCTCTGCAGGGGGCGGGTACAGGATTTTGTAACCAGAGGGGGGGTCTACCGTAATCCAACTTGCGAGCACGCGAGGGGGTCGGGAAAAATCCAGAATTTTTTTTGAAATTAGGACCCCCTTAGATGCGTTTTCTGCGTGCGAGCAGGGCGGGGGGTTGGACCCCGTGACCCCGAGTAGGTACACGCCCCGCTCGCTTGAAACTAACTTCAGACCTGAAAATGGGAGTCTCTGGAACTAATGTTTGTTTGAATGGCTGGTATGCCCTTCTGGAACTTGGGATATGTTCGAAAATTGGGGGTCCGGGTCTCCGGAACTAGGATTCGTTGAAATTCAATGCTAGACATGCACCGTTTTAAAGAGGGGTCATCGGAACTGTGGGGCGGCAGTGTATTGCTTTAAATTATATGCTGTAGCACGTTGAACCAATAATTGTTGTATTATGTAGAGAGGAGAAAAACATGACCGGAGAGAGATGACGCGACGCACACGCACGCACGCCGACGCGTGCGTGGCGTCCACACAACGGGAGGAGCGGAGGCGAGGAGGGCGAGGGCGGACGAGGGGGGCGCGAGGGCGAGCGAGGGGGCGGACTGGGGGCAGCACACACAACACACACACAGACACACACAGCGGACACACACACACACGGAGGCGGAGCTCGAGGCGGAGCGAGACGTAGGCGGGAGCGGGGTTGAGCGAGAGTGAGCGAACGCGAGCAGGGCCGAGCGGGCGGGAGCGGGGCACGAGGGGGCGAGTACAGACAGGCGGGGGCGAGGACAGCGGTGTGGCAGTGGATCGCTTGACGGGGCGTTGTGACGCCGGCACTTCAGATGATGTCTAAGTACACGCGGAGGCGGTGGAACGGAAATATTAAAAACTGATGTCCGGAACGGCAGAGAAAATGCAAGATCTCATTGGGGTAACATAACTTAATGTTCGTGCGAACGATGGATATTCTTAAAATGCGATGCACCTGGGACGGCAGAGTTTAGGCTCTAGGGTTTAAGAAGGAATGGTCTCTCGCGCGCGGCACTACCTACATGCGAAGGTGTGGTGTGGGAGGTATATGGCGGGCAGGTGCCCCGACCCAGCACGACCCAGTTAAGGCTCGACAATTGCAATGGGTCATGCATGTGCACCGAGACATTTAACAAGTAGATGACAAAATGTAATCGTCAGATTTGTAAGCTTTGCCATCCAGGGCAGAAAAGATAAAATATAATAAAAAATCAAAATGACAAGTTATGCTGACTGGACTGTCTGGTATTACTGGTAATTACTGGTATTAGCTGGTTAATTACTGCGTATTACTGATCAATTAGATGTAATATCAGTGCTCTAAGATTTGGAATGTGTATTTAATATGACAATATGTGCTGAATATTCAATTCAAAAGCTTCAAAACGATACAATGTAATAGTTGAAAGTATAACATGCCAGGATTGAAAATAGCTTATTTTCATAATATGTACTGAAGATATACATTGTAACATGTTTTATTAGTTATCATACTCATAATATATATTTTAGATAACTTAGTCAACAACATCAGGCTTTAGCTTACATTCCTCTTTGAAATTTACAAATTGACCTTGTAAAATGATCAGAAGTTGGTTGCTTTCAACATTAGCTGAAAATGCAGGAGATGCCACTTTCCAGGCTCTTACAGTTCAACATTTTTCGGACCCCCGCATCGGCTGGCTTCATATTTCTGCAGTGGCACTTTTTGGGAGGCCACTACGGCCCTGTGGTCGAAATTTTGAACCGTGATAACTTGAAAGGCTCATATAATTAGAAGTTACACGAACCTTACGTAAGTTAATGCAGTATCAATTGATTCATCGCGCGGACAACGGAATTGCTCGTTGTTCAAGGCGTATATATATAATAAAAGACAGTCTATGTGTATATAATCTACGGGCAATATTAATACTGTATAGCTAGCTATTCATGTTCAGTTGCAAGAGAATTAAAAAAAAACATGGTTTTGTGGCTGCTTCGAATAGTAGGCCTAAATAACAATACTATTAGGGTAATAATGATCAAAATATTTATTCACGCTTTACTTATGTAATTAAAATTATATATATATAATAACGCATATCATAATTACAGTACAGTGGTAATTTATTTTCCAGTGCCAATCGTCTCGTTGTAAACGGATGAACGTGCCGAGGAGACGGAGAATCAACACGTCAAAAGGTTTTCATGCAACGATTGAGTGGTTATTGGCCCCAGCCACATAATCAATGAGCAGCGGAGTTACATATATATACACGCATGAAGCTGACTTGTGTTTGGAAAATGCTATTCCTACTGAATAGACAGCGTATTAAGTGGAACGTTTCCTCGTAGACAGCTCTCCGACATGGTGAAATATTTACGTGTGACCGACTACATTCGAATTATTAAACGCCATGAGCGTGTTTTCAACACAACTTAGGTATTCTCATTAGAACGATGGGACGTCCATTATATTTATTTATTTTGCTGCCATTTAATTAATGCTATTAACGAATAATTAATTATTTAAATTGTTAGTGTATGTGTTGGTAGTGTATCCATCCATCCATCTATCCGGTAATGTAAGCTGTGCTTAGAAACATAGATGGACGGATAAGCATCTAGGTAGATAGATGGATGGATGGGTAGATGGCTAGATGGATGGATGGATAGATGGCTGGTTGGATAATTGGCTAGATGGTTCAATGGGTAGATGGCTAGATATGGATAGATAGATAGATGGGTAGATAGATAGATATATAGATACATGGATAGATGGATAGATAGATGCATACATGGATAGATGGATAGGTATATTGATAGATAGATAGATAGGTATATAGATAGATAGATAGATAGATAGGTATATAGATAGATAGATAGATAGATAGATACATTCACGGCTCGATAAACACTGCCTTTTATCACGCATTGAACAAAGAGCAACTCCGTTGTCCGCGCGTTACATCAATAACACTAACTTGTAATTATACGCCTTTCAAATTACCGCCATTAAAAACTTCGTCGACAAAAACTTAGACAAGATGGTGAGAAAGGTTCTTCTTTCTTGGACGCGAGAGATCCCACGAGAGAGAAGCATGTTCTAACATGACGAAACTCGGTGTAAATTCGCTGGACAAACTTTGATTGGTTTATTCTAAATATGCGAACTTTATCATTATTGCCCATACTAGATAACGTTACGATGTTAAATTTAATTGGATGGTGGCGCCCTTAGATTAAAAAAAACACGGTATAGTGTGAAGTAGGTAGATAGATGGATAGATAGATAGATAGATAGATAGATAGA
>NW_014577260.1:393993-396073 GCF_000485595.1 Priapulus caudatus | reverse complement strand
AAATTACCGCCATTAAAAACTTCGTCGACAAAAACTTAGACAAGATGGTGAGAAAGGTTCTTCTCTCTTGGACGCGAGAGATCCCACGAGAGAGAAGCATGTTCTAACATGACGAAACTCGGTGTAAATTCGCTGAACAAACTTTGATTGGTTTATTTTAAATATGCGAACTTTATCATTATTGCCCACACTAGATAACGTTACGATGTTAAATTTAATTGGATGGTGGCGCCCCTAGATTTAAAAAAACACGGTATAGTGTGAAGTAGGTAGATAGATGGATAGATGGATAGATAGATAGATCGATATATAATATATATGTATATATATATATATAGTTAGATAGATAGAACGATATATATATATAAATATAAATATATAGTTAGATAGATAGATAGATAGATAGATAGATAGATGGATAAATGGGTAGCTAGATAGATGGATAGATAGATGGATGGATAGATGCACACATGGATAGATGGATGGGTAGATAGGTAGATCGATATATAATATATATGTATATATATATATATATAATATAGTTAGATAGATAGATCGATATATAATATATATATATAGTTAGATAGATAGATAGGTGAATGGGTAACTAGATAGATGTATAGATAGATAGATGGATCGGATAGATAGATAGATAGGTGGAGAGATGGATAGATGAATAAACAGATGGACAGATGGATAGATGGATTCGAACCCAGTTTTTATAGATGGACGGCAAGCGACCTAACCACTATGCTGTCCACACCTTCTCGTACAAACCCGTCGTTTTACATTGATACATACAAAGTACATTACGGACGCGACAATTCCTCTCCCTATCTATGCGGTGGTGATACTGTAGCCCCTAACTAGAAAACAGCAGCGAAGAAGGTAGAATAACACTGATGTACTTAGCTAATAAAACATTTATTTTCCACAAAATCCGATAAACATTTCTCTATGTTCATTATAAGACTTGCAAAACTGGAAAACTGGCATTTTTGTAATTATTTTCAGGTATTTCGCCGCATTTTCTAAAATGAGTAATATTATATTGACATGCCAGTCTGGTTATCATCTGTTGATTTTGTCCATTCTGTACTATTTCAATCAGACTTTCAATATTCCGAAACATTTTTCCGTTTATAAATTAATGCAGGTTACACAAAAACCTACAGAGACATACAGCGTATATATATATACATATACATATATATATATATATCACTATCAATTTAATTCTCAAATGAAAAGCACAGTTTTTCTTATGACAAAACACGCCGCTAAGACGAACTCTGCACGCGACAAGAGCAGAAATGCGACTGCGGCAAACTATAAAAGTTGTTAGCAATGAACACCTGTTTGAGTGAATCATTGGATTTTACGCATTGAGAAAATATGCCACACCACTTGGTATTGCAGTGTATAATCCCGTACAGTCGTACACAATTCATTATGACATAATACAATGTTCCCGCGAAATCCTAACGCACGGGTATATTGAAATTATAACACACAGATTTGATCAGGAGTGTCACAATATAGATATAGTAGTATCAGGAGTGAATCATAATAGATTCATTATAGAATAATATTCTATTATTATTCACTCCTGGTAGTATATATAATACTAGTCTATATTACGACACTTCTGATTTTATTACATCATACGCAGCCATTCTGGAGCACTTTTCACTCGAGACTGGTAAATGCAGTTCTTTCACTGTACGCACGTATTAGGATGTTAGATGATACATTGTATTATGCTGGTGACATGATACACTATAAACATGAGACTGCACTAGGGGTGCAACTGGTATTGCGGTTAGAAGTGAAGCAGCCTTTGACAGACGTCCCCTACTATTACAGTGTGACTTAGTCTTAGGTGTACAAAAATATCTAAGTTGTCACTCCTATCGGATGGTACTAATAACTATTCATACATACACAGTGTGTGCGTTTATTTGTGTGTGTGTGAGTGTGTGTGTGTGTGTGTGTGTGTGTGTGTGTGTGTGTGTGTGTGTGTGTGTGTGTGTGTGTGTGTGTGTGTGTGTGTGTGTGTGTGTGTGTGTGTGTGTGTGTG
>NW_014577260.1:389526-393983 GCF_000485595.1 Priapulus caudatus | reverse complement strand
GTGTGTGTGTGTGTGTGTGTGTGTGTGTGTGTGTGTGTGTGTGTGTGTGTGTGTGTGTGTGTGTGTGTGTTTGCATGCATGTGCGAGCGCGTGTGGTACGCCAGCGTGAACGAACGTATTTGTGTATACATAATATAGGACTGCGGATCCTAACTGTTACGTGAATTCCTTCGTGAAATCTATAGATGTTAGAAGTCTACTGTTCAGCACACCAGGCAATACCTCCTTGTGCATACTAATGATTGTATATTAAATTCATGACAGTTGAATGTCAACTCTTATAGTGATAAAAACGTCACGCTATTTCATAGAGATATGCACACTTTACAAAATGTACACAATTGTTTTATAGAAACTTCGTTATATACCCTTAATAATGCGAATATAAGGTACCTGCTATACGGTGCACACCTATCCAATTTCTACATTAGTTGTAACTTATGGAGAAATTGAACTACACTGCTGTTCCACTGCGGATAACGTCAGCAATGCTAATATCTCCGTAATGGCACTTGTAGCGTTTCATTTTTATATACACGGCTTTAAAACTTTCCCCGCATTTGTTTTAGCTTACCATTCACTTAGTCCCAACAACGGCTTACATGGGAATCTCAGTCAGCGTGCTTAATCAGTAGACTAGACTTTCTACGGCCGGTCATTCCAAATGGCGAGGAGGAAAGACGGGGTGGTCACCCTCGAGTGCACACATACACATACACGCGCAGGGAGAAATCGCAAACTCGTCACTCTTTGCGTGTATTAAACAATAAAAGCTTGAGATGTTAAGTAAAGGTCAGGAAAAAAACGTTTTTGGCACTTCGTGTTAGGTGCACTGTTCATGTGATTACTAGACGGACAAGTGGATAGCTCGTAATTTGCAGCGAATTGATCCTCCCCGTTAGGGGGCGCCACAGACACTGATTCCACGCGTCCGCCACAATACTACCTCATCAACTCGAAAACATCTGCAAATAAGAACCCGATTGAGGGTATAATACTCCCACCCCAAACGACACCCACTACTCTATGTTTGGGTGAAATGCACCATTCATATTAAATTCGCATTGTGCAGTATTTTAAATATATGCAGCATTCACGTTTGCGAAATGAACAGCCGAACATCGCATTTCGTAAAGAATTCCGCAAAGCATTCTGTATACCAAGCTATCTATCCGTATGCTAGCTTTCAGGGCGGGGGTGCTGGGTCCAAACCACCTCGATTACTGAATCTGCCTTGCTAAACTTGAAACTTATCAAAATGAGACATACATACAAAAATATCATCAACACGACCGCAGGATAACTAAGTTTTAAATAACCAATTAAAGTAAATAAATATGACCTTGTAGTTATAACACATTTCAAATCAATTAACTATAGGCCTTACTTTGCCATACCATGATCACGTGGACAACAGAAAATATAGGGTGGGCCTTGGCAACCTCTTGGTGGCACGAAGTAGGGAAAGAAACACGCCTCTGCAATGCACAAACAATGCCCGCCTTCTGCTCTCTCCCATGTGTTTCCAAGTCAGAGACTTACTGATACCAGGTACCTACATTGTTCCAATTGCACCCTGTGGTGCACCTTCTACTGCCTTGCTGATATAGCCTCAGGGATATTCCTCGAGAAAATCTACACGGTGATGTTACACGTGGTAAAGGGCATCACCAGCGTTCATAGCAGCATCTCACGTTCAGCATCTTCTGACGTACAACATAAACCGAAGAAGACTCCAAGCCCTCTTCGAAGGGTTCAATGCAGAAGGCACTGTTGACAGGATATCCTTGGGAAATTAAAACTAAAACTAGAATACAGGCATACTACACAGATCGCGTGTAAAAATGTCGTGACACATGCTGTCAGAGCTAGCTGCCACAAAAAAGATATTGTCTACAATGCCACGCGTGGTCCATGAAACCGACATAGGCGGTAACCTCGCCTGTTGGCTAAGATAATTAAAATAAAATCAAGAGCTAATAACACGTTGTATTACATTGTAATACATGTATCATTAGCTGTTGATAAAATGAAACCAAAATGGCACAGTCGATGAAGCCCGTGTTTAAGGAGTTTTGATTATCAGGTTTAAAAACGCGTAAAGTATGCAGTTGACAAAACAACTACGGCGTGGAGAGTGTAGCAAACGGCGACTCGTGCGACCATCAAAGCGCAACAGGAGCCGCATATTTAAGGCCAGCATCACCGCCGCTGCCTCACGAAATCCCGCCAGCCAACCGCAAGTTTATACACGCCTCTAAGACCGTGCATCGCTGTAAGCGAAGGAAATGAAGTAGAGATGCTATTTGGGTGGGCAGCATTGGGCTGGGAAAGGGGGGGGGGGGGAATGCGATATTTTATGGTTGGGGAATGTGAAATTTAGGTGTGGTGGGAAGAGGGGAGGAATGTGATATTTGGCCAACGTAAAAGGTGTGCCATTTTCGATCTCTTCACTCGATCTCTTTGGGCCCGGGGCCATTGTGTGACTTCTTGCATGCTTGGTACAGAAATTGACATCATGTCTGCGCTATCGGAGGCTGAATCAGACGACACAGGCACTGTACAAAACCTATCAATCTGGCTCACATCTCAACTGCAACCGGGACGCCTCGGCCACACTGCTTCCCGAAAAGATTCCCGAATCATGATCCCTGTCCACGCGATAGCCTCCCGCGGTCGGTAATACACTCGTATATCCACAGTTTAAATACAGTGCTATATTTCCTCCTCGCAAGCGATATAAAACATAAGGATGGCATAAATAGAATATTAATATGATTATCCACTCGGTTTGCTTTTCTTCATAGCATCACATCGTGTTTGATGAATGTTGTCTGCAGGTCTAAGCGTGGTGACGCGCATCGTTTTGTTCCTCCCTCCACCTGTGTAAAAAAACCCAGTAAAAGCAGGGATTAGTTTCACTATAAGTGGGCACACGGATGGATTGCTGCTACCTCTCTACTAATTAACAACCGTCTGCAACGACCGAAACATATCCCGTATTTAGGGGCCCATTGTCAGTAACAAAATTAGTATTAACATTAACTTTCCGATTTATCTGACAGCCCCCCCCCAGTTTATTGGAGATGGTTTTGACTCAATTTGATATTCGTTGTCCATCTAGAATAGTTATGTGGAACTGGGCTCAGGCCATTATTAGTCACACGTGTATTGCCATCATTTATTTATTTTTACGTGTATTTCAATCATTTATACGTTCTCCACGCAGGCGTTTTACTGTCACCTGCAATCATGCATAGCATAAAATCGCTTTGTAAATTTCTCAATGCAGCCAGGTTTCATTTTATCGACGCAACGTACTATAGAACTAAAACTGTCGTACGCTGTATTACGTATGTACAACGTACAGCACCGTTGATCCTGAACCAAGCATGCACTTAAGGTGACATATTTGGAACCTCGCAGAATTTTAATTGGCAAGCAATTAAATTCCGAAGTGCCTGCGTATTTCTGCTCTTTATAATTCATATCGGCGCGGCAACAAGTGAACGAGTTCACCCGGCACACGACGAATCGCATACAGTTCATGCATTGTGGCATTCAACGCTGTGCAATTACCTTGGACCTGTTACTGTAGAACCGTGGTTTGAATTTCGGTTTGCCGGGCCTTCCCGCTTGCTTGTCCTGGTGCCGTTTACTCGCCGTGTGCTGCGAGAGAAAAGAAGAGAAAATTTGCAGAAGCAAACGAGACAATAGCTTACACAGAAGACAGTTGGCCATATCCACGGCTACTACCGCCTGTCTTTAAGCTTAAAATAATTGTCTTTTTCAGTGAGAACTGGAAGCGCATTAGGACTGCGAAAGCGCTGGACTGCATCTTATTAGCATAATAGACCCGGCTGTGTGTTGACCACTGTTCATCACTGCCTGGGGCAATAACCGGACATAAGGGGATGTTTGCGTACAGGTCAAAGCCACCAAAAACCAGATCTGGAAACGTACAATTTTGTGTATACCAGTAATAATTAGCACCAGTGTCTGGGAAGTATTTTTCCCCGCCAGCTCTCACATATCCAGAATTGTTTGGGAATAGTAGTTGGGTATAGTAGTTGGGTATAGCAGTATAGTAATAGTATTGGAAATATTAGTGAAGGGAGAAGAGAATACATTCTACTCACTCTACAGCTAACACTCGGGGGTTCAATCTAAAAAAAGCGTAAAAACCCCAACCCCAACGTTCTTAGAATTTTTCGCATTAAGAAAGGTGCCGTTCCCGCAATGACTGAAGGAGCACTAGAAAAATATTCTGCGGGTTGACGGTGAATATAGCGACACGCAAATCAAGGGGATAATAGGTTACAGTTGTGATGGTAACAACACATCAATGGTTACAGTTAACGGTACGGTACGGTTGAGGGCAAACAGCCCTACAAGCGGCTGCACCACTACACAAGAAGCTGGACAACTACACAAGAAGCTGGACAACTACACAAGAA
>NW_014577260.1:383161-389516 GCF_000485595.1 Priapulus caudatus | reverse complement strand
GTGTGTGTGTGTGTGTGTGTGTGTGTGTGTGTATGTGTGTGTGTGTTTGCATGCATGTGCGAGCGCGTGTGGTACGCCAGCGTGAACGAACGTATTTGTGTATACATAATATAGGACTGCGGATCCTAACTGTTACGTGAATTCCTTCGTGAAATCTATAGATGTTAGAAGTCTACTGTTCAGCACACCAGGCAATACCTCCTTGTGCATACTAATGATTGTATATTAAATTCATGACAGTTGAATGTCAACTCTTATAGTGATAAAAACGTCACGCTATTTCATAGAGATATGCACACTTTACAAAATGTACACAATTGTTTTATAGAAACTTCGTTATATACCCTTAATAATGCGAATATAAGGTACCTGCTATACGGTGCACACCTATCCAATTTCTACATTAGTTGTAACTTATGGAGAAATTGAACTACACTGCTGTTCCACTGCGGATAACGTCAGCAATGCTAATATCTCCGTAATGGCACTTGTAGCGTTTCATTTTTATATACACGGCTTTAAAACTTTCCCCGCATTTGTTTTAGCTCACCATTCACTTAGTCCCAACAACGGCTTACATGGGAATCTCAGTCAGCGTGCTTAATCAGTAGACTAGACTTTCTACGGCCGGTCATTCCAAATGGCGAGGAGGAAAGACGGGGTGGTCACCCTCGAGTGCACACATACACATACACGCGCAGGGAGAAATCGCAAACTCGTCACTCTTTGCGTGTATTAAACAATAAAAGCTTGAGATGTTAAGTAAAGGTCAGGAAAAAAACGTTTTTGGCACTTCGTGTTAGGTGCACTGTTCATGTGATTACTAGACGGACAAGTGGATAGCTCGTAATTTGCAGCGAATTGATCCTCCCCGTTAGGGGGCGCCACAGACACTGATTCCACGCGTCCGCCACAATACTACCTCATCAACTCGAAAACATCTGCAAATAAGAACCCGATTGAGGGTATAATACTCCCACCCCAAACGACACCCACTACTCTATGTTTGGGTGAAATGCACCATTCATATTAAATTCGCATTGTGCAGTATTTTAAATATATGCAGCATTCACGTTTGCGAAATGAACAGCCGAACATCGCATTTCGTAAAGAATTCCGCAAAGCATTCTGTATACCAAGCTATCTATCCGTATGCTAGCTTTCAGGGCGGGGGTGCTGGGTCCAAACCACCTCGATTACTGAATCTGCCTTGCTAAACTTGAAACTTATCAAAATGAGACATACATACAAAAATATCATCAACACGACCGCAGGATAACTAAGTTTTAAATAACCAATTAAAGTAAATAAATATGACCTTGTACCTGTCAACAGTGCCTTCTGCATTGAACCCTTCGAAGAGGGCTTGGAGTCTTCTTCGGTTTATGTTGTACGTCAGAAGATGCTGAACGTGAGATGCTGCTATGAACGCTGGTGATGCCCTTTACCACGTGTAACATCACCGTGTAGATTTTCTCGAGGAATATCCCTGAGGCTATATCAGCAAGGCAGTAGAAGGTGCACCACAGGGTGCAATTGGAACAATGTAGGTACCTGGTATCAGTAAGTTTCTGACTTGGAAACACATGGGAGAGAGCAGAAGGCGGGCAGGTGTTTCTTTCCCTACTTCGTGCCACCAAGAGGTTGCCAAGGCCCACCCTATATTTTCTGTTGTCCACGTGATCATGGTATGGCAAAGTAAGGCCTATAGTTAATTGATTTGAAATGTGTTATAACATATCCTTGGGAAATTAAAACTAAAACTAGAATACAGGCATACTACACAGATCGCGTGTAAAAATGTCGTGACACATGCTGTCAGAGCTAGCTGCCACAAAAAAGATATTGTCTACAATGCCACGCGTGGTCCATGAAACCGACATAGGCGGTAACCTCGCCTGTTGGCTAAGATAATTAAAATAAAATCAAGAGCTAATAACACGTTGTATTACATTGTAATACATGTATCATTAGCTGTTGATAAAATGAAACCAAAATGGCACAGTCGATGAAGCCCGTGTTTAAGGAGTTTTGATTATCAGGTTTAAAAACGCGTAAAGTATGCAGTTGACAAAACAACTACGGCGTGGAGAGTGTAGCAAACGGCGACTCGTGCGACCATCAAAGCGCAACAGGAGCCGCATATTTCAGGCCAGCATCACCGCCGCTGCCTCACGAAATCCCGCCAGCCAACCGCAAGTTTATACACGGCTCTAAGACCGTGCATCGCTGTAAGCGAAGGAAATGAAGTAGAGATGCTATTTGTGTGGGCAGCATTGGGCTGGGAAAGGGGGGGGGGGAAATGCGATATTTTATGGTTGGGGAATGTGAAATTTAGGTGTGGTGGGAGGAGGGGAGGAATGTGATATTTGGCCAACGTAAAAGGTGTGCCATTTTCGATCTCTTCACTCGATCTCTTTGGGCCCGGGGCCATTGTGTGACTTCTTGCATGCTTGGTACAGAAATTGACATCATGTCTGCGCTATCGGAGGCTGAATCAGACGACACAGGCACTGTACAAAACCTATCAATCTGGCTCACATCTCAACTGCAACCGGGACGCCTCGGCCACACTGCTTCCCGAAAAGATTCCCGAATCATGATCCCTGTCCACGCGATAGCCTCCCGCGGTCGGTAATACACTCGTATATCCACAGTTTAAATACAGTGCTATATTTCCTCCTCGCAAGCGATATAAAACATAAGGATGGCATAAATAGAATATTAATATGATTATCCACTCGGTTTGCTTTTCTTCATAGCATCACATCGTGTTTGATGAATGTTGTCTGCAGGTCTAAGCGTGGTGACGCGCATCGTTTTGTTCCTCCCTCCACCTGTGTAAAAAAAAACCAGTAAAAGCAGGGATTAGTTTCACTATAAGTGGGCACACGGATGGATTGCTGCTACCTCTCTACTAATTAACAACCGTCTGCAACGACCGAAACATATCCCGTATTTAGGGGCCCATTGTCAGTAACAAAATTAGTATTAACATTAACTTTCCGATTTATCTGACAGCCCCTCCCCCCCCCCCCAGTTTATTGGAGATGGTTTTGACTCAATTTGATATTCGTTGTCCATCTAGAATAGTTATGTGGAACTGGGCTCAGGCCATTATTAGTCACACGTGTATTGCCATCATTTATTTATTTTTACGTGTATTTCAATCATTTATACGTTCTCCACGCAGGCGTTTTACTGTCACCTGCAATCATGCATAGCATAAAATCGCTTTGTAAATTTCTCAATGCAGCCAGGTTTCATTTTATCGACGCAACGTACTATAGAACTAAAACTGTCGTACGCTGTATTACGTATGTACAACGTACAGCACCGTTGATCCTGAACCAAGCATGCACTTAAGGTGAGATATTTGGAACCTCGCAGAATTTTAATTGGCAAGCAATTAAATTCCGAAGTGCCTGCGCATTTCTGCTCTTTATAATTCATATCGGCGCGGCAACAAGTGAACGAGTTCACCCGGCACACGACGAATCGCATACAGTTCATGCATTGTGGCATTCAACGCTGTGCAATTACCTTGGACCTGTTACTGTAGAACCGTGGTTTGAATTTCGGTTTGCCGGGCCTTCCCGCTTGCTTGTCCTGGTGCCGTTTACTCGCCGTGTGCTGCGAGAGAAAAGAAGAGAAAATTTGCAGAAGCAAACGAGACAATAGCTTACACAGAAGACAGTTGGCCATATCCACGGCTACTACCGCCTGTCTTTAAGCTTAAAATAATTGTCTTTTTCAGTGAGAACTGGAAGCGCATTAGGACTGCGAAAGCGCTGGACTGCATCTTATTAGCATAATAGACCCGGCTGTGTGTTGACCACTGTTCATCACTGCCTGGGGCAATAACCGGACATAAGGGGATGTTTGCGTACAGGTCAAAGCCACCAAAAACCAGATCTGGAAACGTACAATTTTGTGTATACCAGTAATAATTAGCACCAGTGTCTGGGAAGTATTTTTCCCCGCCAGCTCTCACATATCCAGAATTGTTTGGGAATAGTAGTTGGGTATAGTAGTTGGGTATAGCAGTATAGTAATAGTATTGGAAATATTAGTGAAGGGAGAAGAGAATACATTCTACTCACTCTACAGCTAACACTCGGGGGTTCAATCTAAAAAAAGCGTAAAAACCCCAACCCCAACGTTCTTAGAATTTTTCGCATTAAGAAAGGTGCCGTTCCCGCAATGACTGAAGGAGCACTAGAAAAATATTCTGCGGGTTGACGGTGAATATAGCGACACGCAAATCAAGGGGATAATAGGTTACAGTTGTGATGGTAACAACACATCAATGGTTACAGTTAACGGTACGGTACGGACCACTACACAAGAAGCTGGACAACTACACAAGAAGCTGGACAACTACACAAGAGGCTGGACAACTACACAAAAGGCTGGACAACTACACAAGAGGCTAGACAACTACACAAGAGGCTGGACAACTACACAAGATGCTGGACAACTACACAAGCGTCTGGACAACTACACACAAGGCTGGACAACTACACAAGATGCTGGACAACTACACAAGAAGCTGGACAACTACACAAACAAGAGGCTGCCATGCAACCCTAACTTACCTGCTGCAGCTGAATCTCTGAGTTCACTGTCACGTCACAGATCTGGCAGAAGAATTTGCCCGCCTTGTTCGTCGGCGATGCGAATTTTGTCGCATCGACGCTGTTGCTGCTGCCGATGGCACTGGGCGGCGCGGTGCTGCTCGGGGTGTTCGCATCGCTGCTCGAATTCTCGTTGTTCGTCTTCTCTGCGTTAGACATTGCCACGTCCTCACACTCATCGCCCTCCTCTGTTTTGATTTCCTTTCCGGTCGTCCTCTGCTTGTGTTTTGTCCCTAAATCAATGCAAACTTCACGGTTATGGGGGGCGACTTCATGGGTAAACTTCACGCGTATAGGTGAGTGAAGCGAGCACTGTCTTATACACAGGATAAACAGATTGTGTAGATGTGTCATCACGGTTCGACCCACATAGGACTCGCTTTATGACCCGTATAAACGTAGCCATGGCAATGAATGGCTTCATTATATCCGCATAACCAGATTCATGACCCATATTCTCCAATATATCTGCATTTATGTCGCATTATATCAGAAGTGTCAAAATATAGATCTATATTATCACGCACACACGCACGCATGCACGCACGCACGAACGCACGCACGCACGCACGAACGCATGCACACACACACACATATATATATCATCTAATATCATATATCATATATATATATTATGACACTCCTGGTTATATTACACGCACCTGAGTTGTGAGCCTGCAGTTGTAGTGGAGAGTTGACTGATATCTTGCATAGGTCACAACACAACACCTGTTTGCCCTGCTCTCCATCCTGCACAATGGCATTGGCTGTGACACTCTCTCCTACTGCAACAAAAAGAAATAACAAGAATATGAAACAACAGAAATAAGCGTTTCTCGCGTCAGCAACGTGTCAGCTTATCGCGATGCCTTCTCAAGAATAATGGCCGCTCCCCTCTCTCCTCTCTTCTCTCTCGAGATTCCGAAGTCCGAAGAAACAAAAGTTCGGCCACGCGCGTGCCTTTGGCGAGCACCGGGCCGTGCGACAGCCGAAATCTGTCGGGGAACACGTACGTCCTTGGAACCGCGCATGGAAGGCGATTAGAAGAAGCGCGGTCGCACACGGTGTTTACGATGAGTATTAGCCCGCTAGTTTGCACTTCGTCGAGTTCGCTCGAGTCGCAATGGCGAAAACTCAAGTGGCGAGCGCGACCGTATACGAACAATAAACACAATGTACCCGCTAAAGACAATGCAATCGCGAGCAGAGAGACGAGGTCCGAGTGAATGGACGGGGTGAGGAGGCTGGAGGCGACTTGAGCACGCACGTTGCTTTACGAAGCTCTCCAACCACGAGCAATCGGTGTAGCAGCCAGTACAGACGTGAGCCGGATGCAAACACTAGGAAAGGGAGAGGGCAATGTGCGGCCCACCCATCGGTAATGAGTAGGTTGTGCGTGCAGGTGCGAACAGTCATGAGTAGATAGACCATCGGTCAAGCACCCGAGTGCCTCTCAACGTGGAAACCGTCAATGAAAGTACGACGTCAAAAATGTGTGAGTCATCCAAGAGGACGTCTCTTAGAATTTCTTATACTGCAGGGGCATGAGAATGAGAAAGAGAGAGAGAGAGAGAGAGAGAGAGAGAAGAGAGAGAGAGAGAGAGAGAGAGAGAGAGAGAGAGAGAGAGAGAGAGAGAGAGAGAGAGAGAGAGAGAGAGAGAGAGAGAGAGAGAGAGAGAGAGAGAGAGAGAGAGAGAGAGAGAGAGAGAGAGAGAGAG
>NW_014577260.1:371229-377723 GCF_000485595.1 Priapulus caudatus | reverse complement strand
TGACAGACAGATAGATAGATAGATGGATAAATAGATCGATAGATAGATAGATAGATAGATAGATAGATAGATAGATAGCTAGCTAGCTAGATAGATAGATAGATAGATAGATAAATAAATAGATAGATAGATAGATAGATAGATAGATAGATAGCTAGCTAGCTAGCTAGATAGATAGATAGATAGATAGATAGATAGATAGATAGATAGCTAGCTAGCTAGCTAGCTAGCTAGCTAGATAGATAGATAGATAGATAGATAGATAGATAGATAGAAGGGAGAGAGGGGATGGAGAGACAGATAGATAGATATATAGATAGATAGATAGATTGATAGATGGATAGATAGATAGATAGCTAGCTAGCTAGATAGATAGAGAGAGAGAGAGAGAGAGAGAGAGAGAGATAGATAGATATATAGATTGATAGATGGATAGATATATATCTAGCTAGCTAGCTAGCTAGATAGATAGCTAGCTAGATAGATAGATAGAGGGGAGAGAGGAGATGGAGAGACAGATAGATAGATATATAGATAGATAGATAGATAGATTGATAGATAGATAGCTAGCTAGCTAGCTAGCTAGCTAGATAGATAGATAGATAGATAGATAGATAGATAGATAGATAGATAACTAGCTAGCTAGCTAGCTAGCTAGATAGATAGATAGATAGATAGATAGATAGATAGATAGTGGGGAGGGAGAGCTGTACCAAAGCTCTTGTGACCATCTTACATCATTGATAAAACTTTCATCTTTCTCCACGAAGCAAATACGTACTCGGGGTCATTTACATTTTGTGATGTCTTGCAAACGATGTAAAGTCCCAATCTCCTTAAATGGCAAATAAACGAAGACCTGCCGGACGGAGAGGTGTGGAGTGCATAGAGTGCGAGGCGTTGCTGATGAACGACACGATCGGATAAGCTACTCAGTAGAGATGAGCTTTTCTAGTCAGGATTTTCTGGCTACTTTCAAGTGCGATGTGTTTGCGAATGTCTTTGCTGCGGTGATGTCGCCCTCGTTTTGCGCCCGGGATGACTTTCCCTAATTCTCATTCACAAAGGTGGGGGTGATCACAATTGTTCATAGGCTGACACCACACAAAGGCGCACCCTAGAACCTATATGCGAGTAAAACAATTTTAGACTCTAAGCCGCCTATCCGGACTGAGTAAACAGCACCAGATGTGTACAGCGCACGCCTAAGATCGCTAAAGCCTGCGTCAGACAAATTGACACAAATTGCCACCACTTCTTCGGAGCAAATCTAAGGCGTATTCCAGCCTGGCCAAAACTCATTATACAGACGCCCGCGTATAAAAAGGGAAAGTATTTCGTAATTTTCGCGTCTTCTTTCACCCAGGCGCAGTGCGCTGAAGGTCAGACGTTTCACACAAAGGCTACGCACTCGGCTCTAAAAGCCGGCCTGCCACATAAAATATGTTACAAGGCCAAATTAAAGCAGTTGCATGCAGATGGTGGCTACGCTTCAGGAAACGGTAGTAAACAAGTGCATATAGCGCGTATACCATAGCATCACGATAGCTTGGGATCAGTATGAGTCATCGTAGGTTGTCATCATCATCCTCGCCATCCCCATTTCGCACCCCATCAACACTTGCACGACTACGACCAGCTCGACATTAGTACCCGTGATGGATTCAGGATTGCACGCGTATGAGAGAGAGGGAGAAAGATAGAATGTGCGGGAAGAGAGAGGAGCGGCGAGGGAATGGGCAAGGAGAGCGAGAGCTGGAGCAGTTGAGAGCGTCCGAGAACGAGCATTATGCTGAGCCTGATGTACAAGGAGATAGATTAACAGACCGTGAAAAAAGCGGGCGGGTGAGAGAGAGAGAGAGAGAGAGAGAAAGAGAGAGAGAGAGGGAGAGAGAGAGAGAGAGAAAGAGAAATGAGAGTGGAAAAGGAAAGCGAATTAGAGCAAGGTGGAAAGAGAGGGGAGAGAAAGAGAGTGCGAGCGAGGGACAAAGGGGCAGAGAAATAACGCGAAAAGAAAGTGGAAAGGGGAAGTGAATTAGAGCAAGATGGAAAGAGAGAGGGGGCAGAAGAGTGACAGAATAGAAAGAGAAAAACATCTTCTAACACAGACCATAATGGACGAACCAAGGACGGCAAAAGCCCGAGGAATGTGACTGGCATCATTCTAACTAGCTGGACTTTGCAAACTAGCCACGTATCGACAGCTGTCCCACTCGCACGCGTGCACGCTCACACACGCGCACGTGCACGCCCTCACACACGCACGCGTGCACGCTCACACACGCACACGTGCACGCCCTCACACGCGCACGCGTGCACGCTCTCACACGCGCGCGTGCACGCGCACACACGCGCACGTGCACGCGCACACGCCGAGTGATCCACTGCGTGAAGTGACAATTCGGAACCTTGACACTGAACATAAGAACGTATGCGCAGGTATGTAGCAGTGGATGAGGTGGGGGCTACCGTGCGCTGTTAAAGACAGGGTACAAGGATCTGAGGAGCAGAGCAAAGCAACAAAAACTACGCGATCGACGCTCTTGTTAGGATAGCACCGATTTTTCCTAAACAGATGCGACAGCCGACAATTCTAGCACGCACAACTGGCTCCCCGTACTATAGATAATTGCCCGCTATACACGCGTCAAAGGTGTTTATTTCTCCAACATTCCACAGGTAGGTCAGGGATGCGTGCGTGAGTCATCCGAACCACTGGCATGCATCCGAGTGTCACCGACACCGAGTAATTGTCGCTAACTACTCGTGTGACATTTTTTCCGCCTGCCACAGATAATCGAGTGGCGTAATAGGGCAGGATGTGTTACGTATGACGCCAACGTGAAGGTGCCTCTAACACTATCGCCACGTAAGGTGGCGTTCGCGGCACCATTTCTCTTCCCCTCTCTCACTACCTCTCTCTCCACCCTCTCCCCTCTCACAACGTGCCTATATGTCTTCTGCTTCTACTTCCCTACCAGTAGATCCAATTTCAAACATATCTTTCATATCGAGTCTGAGGGGTAGGAACACACCCGCACATCATTATCATCCCCGCACCCCCACACATCAAAGGCTTTGCAAAAATCTGCTAACAATACTGCAAATATTATATGAGAGGGAGAACATAATTTTATAACATGCCCAGCCAGTTAATTGTCTTCTGGCGAAACAATGTCAAGTGATTCACTTCCAAAGGCAACGTGCCAGGTGAAGGTCGCAGCCAGTGTCTTATGCAATTTCTCAAGACATGCTGGCTTCTTTAAGCACACTTTTATGAAATCGAGCCCCTTTGTTAAAGCTCGTTAATATTCATAACGCCAGCAAACGCCGCGGCAAGATAATTAAACCTGTTACACGTATCGCCAGCTCGATTACTTCTACCCTGCTGCTCCCCGGCGTTGTAAACCAGAACCCGCGAATAGCTGTCGGGTACAAACTCCAGCAGGCACGCGCATCACAGAATGAGACACCTGTATCCGAGAGCCACTCAGACGGAATTCATCATACCCGTTATCTGCCCCGCCATCGCGCCCAACAAACCCAACTACTGCATCCGCCGAGAGAGATTTTCGCGCAGCTGCAAACGGTTTACTGGTTATACGCGCAAACGCTCGATGTCAGAGGTAAACAACAAACGTACCTCGATCTCCGTCGACGAAGGGCGGCCATGACCCGCATACCTTTCGCGCATACACGTCTCACGTTTGTCGCGTAGTTGCGGCAACCGGCCCAAAGCCCCTTGAATTTTCATACGGCAATCGAGTATACACGCGCAAGAGTTGAAGTTAGCCGTCACGCGAAGAGAGATTTAATAGAGAGAGAGTTGAATAAAAGAGTTCATACAATAATGTCAGGAGTGTATAATAATAGACTGTTATTATTAATATAACTATTATAATAGTCTATTATTATACACTCTTGATAATGTAACCGAACAAGTTTAGGGTTAGTACATCTTGTAACCAAACAAGATGTAACCCTACTCTTGTTGGGTTACATTATTGTATCTAGCGCAAAAGTTGAAGTTAGCCGCCACTCGGACACCTATCAAAACTGAACAAATCAGCAACGACATTCACGCTAATTCATCCGATTTAACAGTTTCGATCACCGATCGATATCGGCGATAAGTTATAAAAGTTACGCACACGTCTTCATTTTGAATCGTAAACAGGTATCGGCATGAAAGAGTGCACTGCCGTGTTAACCTACCGCTGTTCTAGATTCTCTTAAAAATCTAGGTTCTAGGTTCTACGTTCTCTTAAAATCGACACTGCCGTTAGAAATGGACACGTTCCGGAAACCCCCACTGTTCGGCACTGCCACTTGTTTCGAGCTACTGCGACTTTCATGACCTTTCCTGAATAACCGGATCAACCCAGACAGATATCAAGAAGTCCTACGCGCGACTATCATGACCTTCCTGACTAACCAGATCCACTGAGACAGATACCAAGAAGTTCTACGCGCGACTCTACATCGCCTTGGTATTTATAGGGTGATATAAAATCTACCGCGCGACTGACAGATAGAATCCGATTCGCTAATTGACGGTAGTTACCCCAGCACTCATTAAAATTCATCTCATATACATATATTGAAACAAAATATTAAGAAACGCAGAAACATGCTAACAGCTAATGAGGCCGTGCATAGTTCAAATGTGAAATTGAAGCGAAACAGTTCAATGCCTTCTGCGAATGAACGCAAAAGTGCCTGTAACCTCATCACAAACATAGGGAGATCCGCCGTCATAGCACTAGTCCCCCGCACGCAATACCCGAAACTGGTTTACTAAACCAACTCGGCGAGCCACGCGTTGTAAAATATATAGGATGGGATGATATGCGATGATGGCGTGAATAGTGTGTGGATGAGCAGTGTCGTCATGAGGCGGTGGAGGAATGTTGTGTAACAGGTCGCAACACACAGACGCTCCTTCTGCCATTGCTCCCTTCTATCGTAAACTGTGGCGGACTACATGCAATCGTTTCTTTTCCAGTTGTAGAACGAGTGTTAAGCCACGTGTAACGTATCGGCTGAGGCGTGCCAGGTGAACCCGACTCTCTCTCTCTCTCTCTCTCTTTCTCTCCCTCTCTCCCCTCCCCATCTCTCGCGTGTTCATACGTTCTCCCATTTCTCCCTCCCCCTCCCTCTCTTGCGTTCATGCGTTCTCGCCTCTTCCCCTTGTGTTCATGCGTTCTTCCCCTTCTGTCTCTCTCTCTCTTTCTCTCTTTCAGTCTACCCACTTCTTTCTCTCATTTACAGTCTCCCCCTCACTGTCACTATTTCGCTTTTGCTCGCTCACTATCTTGGTCCGTCTCTCCCAACATCTTTCTGTCTCTAGGTCTGTCTCTCGACGCTGTGTGCCTGCCTGCCCACCCGCCCGTCCGTCCGTCCGTCCGTCCGTCCGTCCGTCCGTCCGTCCACACATCCACCCATCTATCTATTTCTCGCGTTTTCTCTCCGTAACTCCGTGTAACTGATTCGATTCTATTTTCCATTAACCAAGATCAAATAATTTGCATTAGCGTTGCAATAACCTTGAATTTGCCAAATAAAAAGAAGGGTGTCATTAACATCATTACAATCACCAATTATAAAATTGATTACCATACATGATTAAGAACCTTATTATGATCATATTTACGATGAATTTCCACCTACATCGTCCCGTCTAACACATTTATTAACTTCAAAATGAAACCGAAGGAACGATAGATTCAGATTGCGCTTTCTATTGCAAACCCCTACTTTTTAATGACACCTGTTTGCATAACATACCCGGCATTATCCGAAATCGCGAGAAACTGGAATTTTCTAGTACTTTCGTTGAGTTAGTATGGTCAGATTATGGTGGAGTCAATATATTTCTTAACGCAAACGCTTACTTATGGTTCATTTTATTACTTATATAGCTTTTACGGTGATTTCCTACAAGAAGTTACATAGGTGGGTGGGGGATGAATCTTTAATGCTAACGCAATGCAAACCCCTGTTAGGACTTTGCCTACCTACTTCTCATAGAGCGAAAAGCACAGAACACCGACTGCTATGATGACAGGAAAGCAAGGAGATGCTATCACAACGAGCGACAAATATATGAAAACAACTTTGCTAAGAGTGAAAGGACTATACTATACAACGACGACATATGCTAGGGGCACACGAGCGATTTTTATCGCCCGATCGCGGCGATTAAAATCGCCAGCGAATTTAATCGCCCGATCACGAAGGGGCACACGTAGCGAATTTAATCGCTCGATCACGAAGGGGCACACGTAGCGAATTTAATCGCCCGATCACGAAGGGGCACACGTAGCGAATTTGCGAGCGTACGCGTACGCCACTCGACAGAATTTTCCATCGATCATGTGATCGGTACAAAATGGCGAACCGCCGAAAAAAACATGCGTCTAAACAGAGGAATTGCTCCGACCTGTGATTGGAGAATAAAAATAGACCCCGCCCATTTTTCCATTTTTGGAGGA
>NW_014577260.1:346189-370798 GCF_000485595.1 Priapulus caudatus | reverse complement strand
AAAGCGAACCATGAGCAAACACGAAAAGGAGGGCGATCCCCTACGAAAGAGAAGACGAAGAAGTAATACGGCAAATATGACGTGGGGTAAGGAGATGAAGGATGGAGGAAGGGATGCAGTAGGCGGGCGCGAAAACGACAGAGGTAGACACGACCTCCTGATACGCAAGCACTAATATAGCCGGAGAAAGCTGCTGTTGTTTGTAAGTGAATTGCTTTTTCTGGGCGAGGCAAAATTTTCCACAGCAGGAACTTTAGTTAACAACCAACTGTCGCATATTATTAGGACTAGCATCATGTAAATTTGCAAACACACGCTCCAACGTTGCGCATCAGTAACGTCATCAAGAGAGAGAGAGAGAGAGAGAGAGAGAGAGAGAGAGAGAGAGAGAGAGATAGGGAAAGAAGAGAGATGGAGAGAGAAAGAAAGCAGGGAGAGGTGGAAAGCGCGCGAGAGAGAAAGGAGAGAGAGAGAGAGAGAAGAGAGAAGAGAGAGAGAAGAGAGAAGAGAGAAGAGAGAGTGAGAGAGAAGAGTAGAGAGAGGAGAGATGAGGAGAGAGATGGGGAAGAAATGGAGAAAGCGAGATAGAGAGAGAGAAAGTGTGAGAGAAAGAGAGACGGCTACCGAAGAACGAGAGAGAGAAGAGCGAGGAGAGAAAGAGACGGCGGGAGAACGAGAGAGAGATGAGAGAGAGAGAGAGACGAGAGAAGAGAGGGAAGAGAGAGAAGAGAGAGAGAGAGAGAGAGGAGAGTAGAAGAGAGAGAGAGAAAGAAGAGACAGAGACAGAGATACATAGAATATATAGATAGATAGTACGATAGATAGTATAGATAGATAGATATGATAGCTAGCTAGCTAGCTAGATAGATGAGAATTAGATAGATAGATAGAATAGAAGGGAGAGAGGGGATGGAGAGAGAGAGAGAGAGAGAGAGACATAGGTCAGAGATAGTAAGATATATAGAATAGATAGATAGATAGATAGATAGATAGATAGTAGATAGATAGATAGATAGATAGATAGATAGATTAGACTTAGATAGATAGATAGATAAGAATAGAATAGATAGATAGATAGATAGATAGATAGATAGAAGGAGAGAGGGGTATGAGAGACCAGATAGATAGAATACTATAGATAGATAGATAGAATTGATAGATGATAGATAGATAGCTAGCTAGCTAGCTAGATAGAAGAGCAGATAAGCGAGAGAGATGAGAGAGAGAGAGAAGAGGAGATAGATAGATATATTTAGATTGATAGAATGGATAGATATATATCGTAAGGGCTAGCTAGCTAGCTAAGAATAGAATAGGCTAGATAGATAATAAGATAGAGGGAGAGAGGAAGATGGAGAAGACAGATAGATAGATATAATAGATAGATAGATAGATAGATTGATAGATAGATAGCTAGCTAGCGTAGCTAGCTAGCTAGATAGATAGATAATATAGATAGATAGATAGATATGATAGATAGATAGATATGTGGGGAGGGAGAGCTGTAACCGCGAAAGCTCTTGTGACCAGCTTACCCATCAAATTGATTAAAACTTTGCATCTTTCTCGCACGAAGGCAAATACGTACTCGGGTCATGTTACATTTATGTGATGTCTCTGCAAACGGATGTATAAGTCGCTCATTCTCCTTAAAATGGCAAAATAACGAAGAACCTGCCGGACGGAGAGGTGTGAGTGTCATAGAGTGCGAAGGCGTGCTGATGAAACACGATCGTAAGCTACTCAGTAGAGATTGAGCTTTTCTAGTCAGGATTTTTCTGGCTACTTGTTCAAGTTTGCGATGTGTTTTGCGAATGTCTTTGCTTGGCGGTGAATGTCGCCCTCGTTTGCGCGACCGGGATGACTTTCCCTAAAGTTCTCCATTCACCCAAAGGTGGGGTGATCACTAATTGTTTCATAGGCTTGACACCACACAAAGGCGCTCCCTAGAACCTATATGCGAGCACAAACAATTTTAGACTCTAAAGCGCTAATCCGGACCTGAGTAAAAGCAACGCAGATGTGTACAGGCACTGCTAAGATGCGCTAAAGCTCTGCGTCAGACAAAATTGACACAAATTGCCACCACTCTTCGGAGCAAAATCTAGAGGCGTAATTCCAGCCTGGCCAAAAACTCATTATACAAGACGCCGCCGCGTATAAAAAGGGAAAGTATTTCGTAATTTTCGCAGTCTTCTTCACACCAGCGCAGTGCGCCTGAAGTCAGATCGCGTTTCATCAGCAAAGGCTACGCACATCGGCTCTAAAAGCCGGCCTGCCACATTAAAATATGTTAGCAAGAGCCAATATTAAAGGCAGTTGCCATAGATGGTGGCTTAACGCTTCAGGAAACAGGTAGTAGAACAAGTCTGCAAATATAGCGCGTATACCCGATAGCATCACGATAGGCTGGGATCAGTATGAGTCATCGTAGGTTTTGTCCCATCAATCATCACTCGCCATCCCCATTTCGCAGCCCAATCAACACTTGGCACGACTAAAACGACTCTGAGCTCGACATTAGTTACCCGTGATGGATTCAGGATTGCACGCGTACAAGTAAGAGAGATAAGTAAGAGTCAGCAGCGCGTGCGCAAGAGAGAGAGAGAGAGAGAAGAGAGAAAACAGAGCCAGAGAGAGGAGAGAGAGAGAGAGGAGAGAGAGATGAGAGAGAAGAGAGAGAGAGAGAAAGGAGAGAGAGAGAGACAGAGAAGAGAGAGAGAGAGAGACAGAGAGAGAGACGAGAGAGGAGAGAGAGAGAGAGAGAGAGGAAAGAAGAGAGAGAGATGGGGAAGAGAGAGAGACGGAGAGAGGGAGAGAGAGACAGAGAGAGAGAGAGAGAGAGAGAGAGAGAGAGAGAGAAATAAAGAAAGCGCGCGAGAGAGAGAGAGAGAAAGAGACTAAGTGCTAACTTGGTACACACCGGTCAGCACCTGACCGCTGGCCACCAGCGAAGATTACAGGTGATCTCACGACACCCCCGTGCACACACCGAACCCACCCCCATACTAATGCATTTCACCTAATCCCCGAGCATTCTCAAAAATCAACAATAACAAGTCGGGCAGCTTTGCAAGCGTATATGCTCGCACAATGCACGTACAGGCATTTTCGAACACCATTCGCTTTGTAGATCAACATAAGTGCAAGGTTTCTACCTCATTCTCTCTCACCAGATGTTTGCGACCATGGCCCTAAGCGGTTGCAAAACTAACACTTGATAATCCATCCGTTATTTGATATAAATGTAATAAATCTAGTCTCAAGGACAGCCGATATCGAATAGCTGAAAAGCTAGTTTCAGCCCACTCATTTATAATACATACTTTCGGACTAACCGGCCATGAAGGATTTGTATGGACGTAGAAAGTGGAGTGAATCTACTGAAAGACACAGATCTGCAAACATCACTGCATCACGCCACGATCAAAATTCCTGGGGCCCGTTATCAGAAACAAAAAATTGGTCTTAACATTAGCCTTAACATTCGACTTTTCCTCATAGAATGTTGACAGAAACATAATACAGTGTCTCATAATAAGTAAACATAACGAGTTTCTCATACGCAGGGTATAGAGGTCCAATCTACGAGACAAAGGTAAGATACAAAGACTAATGTTGACGCTAATATTGTTATTCCTGACAACGGGCCTCTGTCACTCTCTCAACTCCTTCGTTATCACACACACAAAAAGACGACTCGGAATATAGCAAACTGGTTGGTGGGTTACGCTCTAATGTTGACTGTAAATCCCAATACAGTATCGGTTGAGAATCAGTGAGGGTGCTCACCTAGCCCAAAAAATCACTTGCTTCACTACACCACTTCGTAGATAAACGTGCGACAATAGCGTAAATACCAATTTCCGATCGTCACAGTTGAACTGCGGATACTGAAAACTGACACATCTGTGTAATTTGTAAGTGTAATATTGTAACTGCTGATTGAAGATCCATGCGATAACGGCGTAACAGCCAACCGAGATTGTGAACAGCCGGGAGCCGTTGTCAGAAACAAAATTAGTCTCAACATTAGTCGTAAATACTATCTTAGCATTAACATTAGCATTAACTTTACGATGTTTCTAACAACGGCCCCCAGAGTTGCAGCCCGCCGCTCACCACATTCTAGCCACAGGATTGAAAAATCGCCTGTCCTTATCGCGATCGCCTGTCCCCAGGATTCACCCATTCGCTATCAGCAGTAAAGTATAGCAACGAGCGGCTAAGACAATATGTTAATAGCGAATAATTGCTTTTTTGATTGACACACACTTGCTGCAGATGCTAAAGCAAACAGCGCTATCTGATGCGGTAATCGATTTTCATAGTGATGTGAGTAATTTTTCCCACGTCGGTCAGCTACAGCACCAGCCGCAAATCCGATAACACCTCTACTATGTCTGTGCCAAATGAAAACTTTACAAAGCTCTACACACATTGTGCGCTTGTAAGAAAAGAATCACATCAATTGAATGTTATCTAACTATATAGATTGCCAACGCACGATTAGGGTAAATGACGCCATTCGTTAGCTCTGATAACATTTAAAAACCCTTCTTGTATCAAGATGCCGCTCTAGTACATGACCCCGGATTCAAGTCTCAGAAGCAAAGGTGCGTGCTAAAACTTAGCGCAGAGAATTTTAGCAGCAGCAGCAGCGGAAACAACAACAACAGCAGCAGCAGTAACAGCAGCAGCAGCAGCAACAGCAACAGCATCAGCAACTGTAAAAACAGCAGCAGCAGCAGCAACAGCAACAGCATCAGCAACTGTAAAAACAGCAACAGCAGCAGCAACATCAACAACGACGACAACAACAACAACAACAACAACAACAACAACAACAACAACAACAAGAGCAGCAGCATTAACAACAACAACAACAACAACAACAACAACAACAACAACAACAACAACAAGAGCAGCAGCAGCAGCATGACAGCGTATACCAGAATGACCCAAATACATGAAGCTCAACGCCCCAAGCTAGTGGCACATAAGATTACGCAAGCGTCAACACACCGCTACAAAACGGTCACGACAAACCAGACAATGAGGTATAATGAGTTCAAAAGTCCATAATATCGACATGACGCACTCTCAAAGACTATATTGACTGGCATATGCAACCATAGAAATAATACCAGTTAGACTAGTGTCTCTGTATATTTCTATTAAGAGCTAATAATACTTTATTATTAATAATAAATACCTTGATAATAAGGTATTATTAGCTCTTGTTTATATGTATGCAACGCAGAGATTGCGCTGTTGCCACGCATACTAACGACGGTGATATCGCTCCCTTAGAATCAGATACAGCCAACTCGCAACCCGTACGCGCGGCGCCATGCTGGTATAGGAACAATCGAGCACGAAGCGGACCGACAACAACCACGCGACGTCGGTTGGCAATGAAAACAGGGAAACGCGCGGGACGAGAGCGTCGAGTCTGTTCACTTCGCGTTCGTTCCATACGTTTGTAGTATATAGCGCTCTACTGCCTTTTCTCTAAACGGCAGAACAGAAAGACCCGGCTCGTCTCCACACACGCTCTGACCTCGTTTCCCTCTTAGAAAACAACGCCGACTGAATGTCCGCGCGACTAAAAACGTAATGAATATGTCCTGTCACGATGCATCGCAAGAGAAGTCAGTTTCTCCGTGTGCTATTCTTTGTATAGAGAAGGACGCCGGTCGCACACAAAGCTGCGAATAGACAAGTACGCGTTAAGGTCTTTGAAATGAGAGAAGTGCGCGAGACAGTGATGAAGAAGGTGAGGCAGTGGAGGCGGAAAACCGGCGTTGTAAGAATGACGGTAAAGTGTGAGAAGTAGAGACGAGAGAGGCGTGCAAAGGAATGTATATAGAAAGAACGAGAAGAAAGAGAAAGAGAGAGAGAGAGAGAGAGAGAGAGAGCGAGAGAGAGAGAGAGAGAGAGAGAGAGAGAGAGAGAGAGAGAGAGATAGTTGTTTGCTAATAGTTTACTCAACCACCAACAACCAGTTTGATTGTTATCATAATCTTAAAATTACAACCACTTTATAAAATTTAAAAGTCTTGAATGGATGAATTCCACACTCGCCTAATAGCTTATCGTTTAGCCATGAATTTATTAATGAGGAAATTCGCGTATCTATCGGTACGAACTATTATAACATACTAAACGTTCAAAACGAGATGTCAGCCACATATTCCTACGCGTATAGTTTTTTAGTAGTAAAATTTGATGACGGGAAAGTAATCGAATAATAAGTAATTGTATCGCTGTCCTTTTAACCTGCAATTTAGCTGTCAGTGAGATAGAATATATCACACAACAGCTAAACAATCAGACATCCGTACCGAGAGAGGCCAGGGTAGAGTAATGCCTCGTAAAGTTAAACACTATAATGAATAGCCTTCTGAAATCGACTTCCTTCGACACTTGAATATGCGAACTTTCATCAATGCAGACTCAGTAAATCAATGCAGCGGACTTTCATCAATGCAGGCCCGCAGCTGCAAACAGCAGACGAAAACCTTCTACGCACAGGGGGAATGAACTCATTAAAAACTGATCAGTCGCCGCCCCACCACTGTGCAGATAATTTGCCCGCACTTACACCTGGAAAATAATCATCCGCAAACTCAGATAAGGCAGCACACTTCTACCTAACCGGCTGACCGAGCTCCGAATCAGACGATCCCCACGCCGTTCGAAAGCCAGAGGCAACAGACTACGCGCGCCGACAAGAACAAGGCATTCGTTTCCGTCTAGAAAATTCCTGGATTGCCGGTAAAACGGTGGCAATCGCGGTGGCCGGGGCACAATGCGGGGCAGCCGAGCGAAGCCGAAGTGCCATCCCAGGTCAACACCCGCGTTATCGCCGCTATCGCTCGGCTAGAGGGGATCTTACCTTTATCCCGATTGTGATGAACTGGCTATCGACAGCACACAGCACCCACGCAGACAGCCCGGCCAGGGATGAATGGCTGTGTTTTTTATAGCCCGACAATAGAGTGTCGGCAGGGATTTCACATTGGCCGCCCACATCAAAGCGAAATGTCTTCACCATATATATATATAGGGAAGCAGTGTGACTTCAATAAACAAGGGAAATTCGTCATTTACTAGCCTTAGAATACCTACGATTTACTACGCGTAACTCAACCAACTTGAGCTCAAATCTTACACAGTACATTCGCCTAGCATCGTGCGAAAGCGTTTCCTCGTATACACCCGCAATCCGGAGATACAGACTAAAACGTACGACACGATTCTCCATTCTGTTGCCAGCAAAACGAATCCATAACCCGCCTAACTTGAAACAATAGGCAGCTACTAACGACTCTTGTGCACTCTTGTGCCTTCGGCGATGCGGTGTGGCTCGCTGGGAGATTGGACATCGACGCAACACTTGGCGAGCTAATCTTTGACCTATTTACAGCTGATATGCTCCCACGCACGCACGCCCACCCCAATCAGCAGCAGCTCCAGCTCCAATCTCCCAGCGAGCCACACCGCATCGCCGAGGGCACAATAGTGCGCAAGAGTCGTTAGTAGCTGCCTATTGTTTCAAGTTAGGCGGGTTATGGATTCGTTTTGCTGGCAACAGAATGGAGAATCGTGTCGTACATTTTAGTCTGTATCTCCGGATTTCGGGTGTATACGAGGAAACGATTTCGCACGATGCTAGGCGAATGTACTGTGTACGATTTGAGCTCAAGTTGGTTGAGTTACGCGTAGTAAATCGTAGGTATTCTAAGGCTAGTAAATGACGAATTTCCCTTGTTTATTGAATTCACACTCCTTCCCTATTATCTACTTCTGATATATATAGCTGTGAATGCTGATCGATTTAAATCGGAGCTCTCTGCCGAGGATGTCAGCTGCTGTGAGCAAGATTAGAGGAGATTCTCCGCTGGATGGTCAACCGGATAGGATCACAAAGGGAAAGCGTTCTATGGGAGAGGTCACTCCCCAAGCGGAGATCCTGCACGTATCTACACTACTGGCAGCCAGAATTCAACTAAATGAGTACTGAGTGCGCAACTAACCCGCTTTCGAACAGAGATACCGCAGCTAATTGATCTCACCTATAGGGTCAGGCCCCCCTATAGTGAGCCATCGACATATACGATGCACGCATACAGCCCATGACCGACTACCGTCCTTATACTCTGTTGATACGAAGGGGAACGGGGTACTTTTGCAGCAGTGCTGCCAACGTGTGCATAACGAGAGGCCGCATTATTATGGCGTTTTACAAAGTCCTATTACTCGTACAAACATGGTATCCGGTATACACAGTAAGCGTATGTTTATTATGTATTCCTGGTGGTATAATTAATGTGGTAATTTTCCTGCTGTATCGGTAGGTACTCGCCGATAGACGTCACGGTCAGAGTATCAGAGACCGACCGCCTCTTAGCTAAACAGTGTCGCTGGACGCAGAGCAAGGTTGTTTGACACTTGTCGGGAAATGAAAAGGGAGGAGACCGGCACCCTCTCTCGCGTTTTCTCGCCGATTCCCATGCACTCACGCGGCCTTGCCGCCTTGGCTATAAAATCCGTAAAATCGCAGCCGAACGGCGGTTTGCACACGCCCGCAAACCCGGACTCGATTCTGACACTTTTCTCACCAAAACAAGACCGGTAGCAGCGAGCGGCCTTGCACACCTCAGTGGCCCAAATGCACAGCAAAAACACGCACATATGCACCAGTTACACGCGGGTGTACTCTCGCTAACCGGTGTGCGCCCTGCCTCCGAAACAACGGGCTACGAATCCAGTAGTGAGAGTGGGGCAGGTGGCAGGCAGGGCACGCAGGAAGGCTGGAAGCACACACTAGTTAGTGACGGAAAAATCGTAATAAAACTGATCATACGTTTACGCGCACATTTGATCATCGGATGCGCGACTAGCTAGCTGTGATGGTCGGACGAGATGCTAGCGTATTATCGCCTATGCGCGGCGACGCCCAGGAAACAGACTGCGGCTCTGGTTTTTTCGTAACCTCAATGCACTTCCTGTGACACTGACACACAGTTGTAGTTGCGGCGCGTGTAAAGGGTTTTAGGTACGCCCGATGCATATGAAATGTCTCCCTTCCACCCTCACGCGCTCTTTCGCTTTCTCTCTCTCTCTCTCTCTCTCTCTCTCTCTCTCTCTCTCTCTCTCTCTCTCTCTCTCTGCTCGCTCGCTCTCTGCTCCGTTTCACTTTCTCAATTTACGTTATTGTTACACATGCACAGACGTACGCACAAACACTCATGCACACACGCACGTATGTACACACGCACGCACACACACACGCACGCACGCCAAAACCCGACGGCAACGCCACGCAACCAGGCGCGCGCGTACCTATACGTCCGCGCTTGCTTGCTTGCACTCACGCACAAATGCATGACTGCCGGCGGTCTATCGACTTATCTTTCCTCCTCTCTCCCTACCTCCTGTCCATTCTTCATCTCTCTCTCTCTCTCTCTCGCTCTCTCCCCCCTTATATCTCTTTCTCCCTATCACATCTTTCGTTATTTTACGTTATCTCTTTCTTTGTGCGTGTCTCTGCCTTTCTCGCTCACGAATGTCGATGGTTATCAGCGCATGACGGACACTTCAGATGAGACGCGAAAACATGAAAAAAACGCTACCATACCGATTCCAGTAACAGCCCCGGCGTACGACGCATGGGCATTTCGCAGTTTAACTCTTTCGAGTGGTTATAAAGGATCTAGTGGACACTCAGTCACTTGGTCAGCCTAGTTTAACTCGGTTTGTTGTGAGTAACAGCTTGACCGCGGGCATTAGCGGTCCTGGACGCGCGGTTGTTTACTTGAGGCCGGATCTATGTTTCGGTCAAGAGGCTATCGGCAATACCGAGGCGAAACTATTCAGAAAAACCAACACATTACATTGGCAGGGCGTGCAATACATTACATTGGCAGGGCCGTGCAATTAATATTACATATGGCCAAGTGCGATCAAACATTACATTGGCAGGCGTGCAATACATTACATTGGCAGGGCGTGCAATACATTACATTGGCAGGGCGTGCAATACATTACATTGGCAGGGCGTGCAATACATTACATTGGCAGGGCGTGCAATACAACACACTGCACTTGTGCGTTTACACCGTGTGCATCCTCCATTGTAACTCAGCCTTCGCTTGCTTTGAAAGAGGCTCGCTGCAGGAATCACGCAAAATATTCTAAAATCGAATAAGAAGACCAACTCGAATCAAATGAAAGCTCGCCACCATGCACGACAAGTGCTCTCGAATTAATACAAAAAGAAGCGGTGAGGACTGCATCCACCCAGTAGAAGACCCTCAGTCGAACGCGAACAAGGCGCAGCGAGCACAGACTTTGCTGAAGCCGCCGCCAGCGTTCACTCTTGTTGTGCGCATCGCGAATTCCAGAAATCTAAATTAAAATGAATTTCTTGTCAATAAAGCTCACAGCTGCAAGGCTGTACGAGCGGATTATTGCACCGAGTTGATTAATATCCCGAATCTAGCAGCTAGCGAAGAGACGTGCACTGCCACTAGCATCCCTGTACCCTATCCTGCGTGTGCGACTGCTCTCTATTGCGTTGGAACTAACGAGGAAGCAGTGCCGATATCAATGGTATAGCGGTATTTTGTTAGGGAAACTGATAATGAACGGTAGGATTTCTCTCCCGTCATGATCAAAGAGTTTTATGCGTCATAATAGATTTCGAATACGAATTGTAAATAATTTGCTGATAACCGGCTTAATTATCTCTCCTGCCCGATGCGTCCCTTATCTTGTATAGTAACGCGCGCACAGCTTTGCTACGCGCACATCGAAAACGAGACAATAACCGAGAGAGAATGAAATCCACGGCATGGCTGTAACCGGCAAATCGACCCCTCCTTACTAACAACTCGTCAAACAATCGTCATCTTGCAGAGCAATGCCCACTTTCACAGGAAAGAGGGGTGGATCCCGGGATGTGAGTACGTTCTAAGAACCTCGCGTCAATTCTTTATATGCAAGAGTCCCGGAGAATAAAAGAATCTGCTAGGCGCACATGTATTACTCAAAAGTGTGAACTCCCGTTTTTAACAATATGCTGAAATTCAACAGCGATGTGTGTGGATCTATGTTGTTTGTACCAGGACCTGCCCCATTCAGCAACCCCAATACAAACCGACCAGCGACCCCTCAGTAAGCGCCTCCTGCCCGAATGCTGCGACTCTTTTCCATGATACACACCACCTCACGTTGCCATTACGATCGTAGCAGCAGCACCTGGATAGCGTAGGCAGGTCCCAGGTGCGCAAAGACCCTCAGGATCATGAACTATAATTGGGGGACAGCAGTACATTTAGACTGCTGAATATGCAAGTGTTTTGCAAGTTGTGAATCAGCTTATGTGATAAGACGCGACTCCGATCACAATCTTTCGGGCCGTCGACCACACAGAACTCGCGAGAATGCGCGAGAACGTGGTTTCGTAGCAGATAAACAATGTTCGCGATAATGCATAACAACAAGAGCAACAACAACGTCACCAGTTTATATGCTCTTGAAAATAATTCGAATACCGGGTTTGTGAAATCGTGCAATAAATAAGCAAATATCCGGCGTCATTCTAATGTTGTTTACCGTTTTTTTTTTTTACATTTTGACTTTAGATATCGCGATTCCAACTCAAACAATGGGTGCTGGATGCGGTAAAATTATTAGATCCTCGACATACGTGTACATGCGTTTTGGGTTTATCTCTAAAATGAAACATGGTGTATACGGGTTATCGAACACTAGACCGCTGCATGGCTCTATTCGGTAAAGTGGTTGGTTGTTTTTGGTAGGTATTTGGTTGGCGGCCTAAAATGCTTATGCGAAGCCTACTTTTTAATGTACAAATATGCAGCAAATTGTCCGTTTTGTGTGTACTTCGAGAAAACAGTTTTTTACAAAAAAAATTATAGGAGGAATACTCGAGTTGCTACGTTATAATATAAGGTTATCTGCAATGGAAATTCGGTGGGTGGTATTGTAATTTCGCAAAATAGCTCCCGCTAGTGCATTGAAAATGTTAGGTTAGTGTGATGGTCGCCAATGCAAAATGACCTTTATAGGTGTAAAATACGTGTGCGCGATGTGTTGCCCATTGCAAAGTGTACGCGCAGCGCACTCGCGCCCGCGCGCACAAAAAAATCGACTGTTTCAAACGCGGGGCTGTTGCCGTTTAGCCTCTGCCCTTAGTTCAAGGATTACTGCACACAGACAGTTGGCAGAAGAGATCAGGCTGGCTGGACCCACCCGCGCGAGCAGACACGCCAGGGTCAAGAAACCGAAAACACCGCAGCTTTTTGTTTCCGGCCACAAAGAAGGGTACCGCCCCTGCCGCGTGTCCTCTATACTTATGCTACCGCCTTCTCGCAGAAGGATTGGGAACGAAGAAAAAACCTGGAGGGAAAGAGGGAAATTTATAGTTGAAGGAAGAGAGCGCCACGCGAGACGGGGAATATAAAAGCGACGAAAAGGGAGCGAGGTGGTCGATAAGAATAGGTATCGTAGGGGCAAGGTGGGCGAGTTAAGTAAGGGAATAAGAAGATATAGAGCGGTAGTGGTGGGAGAGTATATGCGAAAGAAAAGACAAGGGGTGGGGGAGAAGGGAAGCAGCAGCACAAGGAAGAACGACACGCTGCGAGGAAAGATGAACATATAGGAAAAAAAGTGTAAGCATGATCAGCACTGCAAAGAAGCCACCTATTAAATCTACCCGATACAACATAAATAAAAACATAACAATAAAAAACATACAAACATAAATACAACATGCATAAAATACAAAACATGCAACATTCATCAAGCAACATACACTATACTTTGTACAATATAAAAAAACGAAACACAACCAAACGTTAAGCCCAACATTATTTTATAGATAAAATAACCGAGTGACACGGTGACGTGCATTGCCGCCACGTTACCGCCCAAGCCAGCGGCTCATCGTCCGATTTATGTTATATGCCACGTTCGCGTTCCCACTGAACCAGTTTCATACGAATGACGAAATCAATGGGATCCCCCTTGAGCGCGCGAAGGCTTTTAGACGCTGCCGTCTACTACAGGTGCATCGATAAGTTAATGCGCATGCATTAGGGTTAGCAGTTACAGCGAGCGTTTGCTGATCTTACGGTTTAAGCTTAGGCGTGAGGTGAGGGGGGAAAGGCTTGTGTTCGTAAACCAGTGTTTTACTATTTAGAGCAATTCGCCTAGATCATGAATCGTGAGATGGTGTGGTTAAGGCTGGAATATCGTCTGTTTGTCAAACTGCTTGCTGTCTTTGCAGTCTTCCAATACGAGCACGTCGTTATATATATATATATATATATATATATATACGTGTCAGGCATGTGCAACATTAAGGATCATTTTAAGCACCCCATCTACCCAGATACTGGGCTAGACTAAAGAAATAGCCTAGACATTTCCCGACCTAAAAGCAATTCCTGTATTAGCGCACGTACGCAGGCACATGCATATATATCTGCAATGATTCTGAAATACGTTACTAATCGACGGAATATCAGCTAGAGGTGAAGCACAAATAAGAGAGCGAGAAAGAAAGAGAGAGAGAGAGAGAGAGAGAGAGAGAGAGAGAGAGAGAGACCATTGCTTGTGCCAACCTGCCGGACACACGCATGCAGCTACTGCGGATCGTAACATTTCCCGTATATCCGGGGTGACTACCCCACCCGTGAACGGACGAGTGGCATACATCATGCGTAGTGGATTGCCCCTCGTCATTCCCCCTCGTTATCGCCAGCCAGAATCTTCCCTAGACTGGGATGCCGGCGCGCGGATGGGCGTGTGATGTTTTCTAAGCGTTTTATGAGACTCAAGTGGTCGCGCGGTTTATAGTTGGAAGAGTGCAGCCGATAACAGGCAGGCACGCTGCTTAAACAAGTGGCAGCGGCTCGATGTTTGCACGCTCTCGGCTGCGATTATTCAATGTTGGCTGTCTTGAACCGGGTTGACTGACCCAGTAGTGCTCACGGCAGCCTGTGGTTACGGGAGCATAGATGTGTATCACGCACGAAATCTGGGCTGCATGAAGAGAACACGGGATCTCTGACCTTGCACCGAGAGAAGAGAAGATGGAATCCCTTACCCTAGCACCGTGAGAATGGAACATAATATGATCCTTGCGCCTAGCACCGTGGGAAGAGAACGAAAATGATCCAATGCTAAATGTAAAATGACAGTTTATCCTAACACTAATTCAATGAAAAACCACCTGCCCTAAACACCACTATAAGACGCGGGACCCCCCCCCTTACGCAGCATTAAATGATACGAAACAGACTGCTTACCCTAAAACGACAATAAAGAAAGTGGGAAATCCGCAACACTACGTTACGGGGCCCAAAGCTGCATCCCCTACCGCAAGTTACGGGAACCTGGAAGTCTGCCCTAACACAGCATTAATTAAAGGACAGGGGCAGTGTGCCCTAACCCAGCCTTAAAGGCCCGGGGTAGACTGCCCTAACACAACATTAAAGGACATGGGTAGCCGCCCCAACACAGCATTGAAGTAAATGAACCGGGTAACCTGCCGCTACACAACGCTAAGTGAACAAGAGAAACGCCCAGCACAGCCTGGGCCACATTATCGAGGCTATTTACCTTAACGCAAACTACAATTATGAACGAAGATTTCTTGTTATATGTGATAGTATTTGCATCAAAAGTCGATTGACGTTTTTGTAAAGTAAACTTTTTGTAGATATATATTTAGATATAATATAAATAATCACAACACATGAAACAAACGTAAACAAGCAGAACAGCTTTAGTACCGCCTCCTTATACTCTTATATCTCGTTCGTTTATACGAAGCACGATAAGAGAAAATCACCGTAAAACATAATGAAAACACGCAATGATAAAATAGGGTAATTCTATGTTATCATTCTGGAACTTCCACGTTCCCCCCTAAAGTGCTTGATATAGTACTCGGGGCCGCCCCACTAGAAAGGAAAGCGATTAGTAAAACTGACTATTTGCGGGACTTCTATTGACACAATGATTGTGTTTGCAAAACACGTCGTCGCATACATATCAACTGTGTAAACAACTTGCAGAGTAAAGCTGTCACTTTTTAGCATCCGACCATTTTCGTGGAATGCTACTGCAGTGGACACGCTCTCTGCCGTGACCCCTGCTACTACCACGGCGGACGATTGCCTATACAAACGTCTCGTTGTTGCAATGCCGTTATAGCACGCGCTGCAGCGGTCTCCTGGAATGTGAGAGCCTCGACGGAAAACTCTGAACCGATGTTCATGCAGATACTACTTCCTACGAAGATGTCGCGCAATGTCGTTAACCAACCTTGAAAGCCCTCGCATTACAACGAAAACAACAGTAATAAGCGAGGAGAAGTAGATGTAAATAACCCCCTCGCTATAGGAATGTAGGCATTCTGTTAATTACTGACGAGCAGCTGACTGGGCTAAACCATTTTATCTCAGAACATCAACGCCTTTTCGCCATGGGGTCGTAGGTGACAGTCACGGCAGTGAATAATTGTCCTCGAGCCCGCAAGAAATTTGGCGTGATAGATGGGGGAGTCACATCTGCGCGAGTCGTCAACAATGGGAGCGTGAGGCAAATGAGGTGACCAGTCCAGTGTGGCAAAGGAGCTGCAACGCGAACGGTTGGATAACGACCCAGTAACCCAAGGGGGAAACAACGATAATCGAATGACACGTTTCCCGACGATAGCATGACAAATGTAACCGGACATAGTGTACTGGACAGCGCTAATGGGCGAGCGCACGCGAAAGAGAATGAGTGAATGACAGTGAAGTAGAGTGAATAAGAGATCGACTGTGAGACTGGAGGGAGGGAGGGGGAATGAGAGGGCGCGTGTGCGTAAGGGAGGGTGTAGTGAAAGAGCGTGTGTGAGAGATAGGAGCGATAACGTTGGTAGGATAAGAGGAGAAGAAAGACGGAAGATAGGAAGAAAGAACGGAATAAAAAAAGAATGGAATGGAAAAAGATCTCATGGGCTTCAAGATAATAAGCAGCTGGAGAAGTAATCAGAAATGGCAGAGGAGAGACGGATAAGAGTTGTGGTAAAAAACGGGGAGATAGCGAAGACTGGGACGCATATTCAGAGTGATCAGGGGAACCCAATATAATTAAGTTACATTTTCCAGTGTAAAAGAAAGAAAGAAAGAAAGCGCCGGAAAAAGTGGCGAAGGGAATGAATGACAGGCGTGGCTGGCGGTATGAAAATAATTGCTAAAAACAAGTTAAGCTCCCGTCACGTTTCCAGGCTGGCCGTGATTTTCCCAAGTTTTCTTTTCAGCGCTGCAAGGTTGTAACCCCTTGTCGTCTCTGCTGACAACTCTCATGATCAACTGCTTTTGTGGCAGCTTTCTTATGTCTCGTTAAGTCTCATCAGACAAAGAGATAAACCCTGCCCGCCTCCAAATACCAAGACGGCTCTAATTCACGTGCACACAACTAGGCTATAAATGACAGGGTGGAGAACAATTAAACGTGGGAAAATGAATGTGGTTTTACGCCCAGCGACCGTACATCTTTGTAGCACGATAGTGTCAGGAGTGTCACAATATAAACACGAAGATAGGAGTGTCATAGACAATTCTCAGAAAATTTTAAACGCATATGATATCTCGATTTATAATGGTCATAAAATAAATATTTTTTAACCAATTTTCAATATTTATATATCAATAGAAAGCTATGAACCTCAGGAATCTGAATATGTATTCATCTTAAAATGTCCAAATTGCCCCATGTGACTCATTTCGCTATCACCGGTCACATATAGTCTTTATTGTAACACTCCTGATAGTGTTACAATAGAGACGTTTCTGCTAAAAACCACTTGATATTTATTGAGAATTTTGCGTTTTAACCAGTACCAACTCCCTACTTGCCGCCTAGGTTAGCAGCAGCGAAGAAAAATCAAAGCTAGTTTATAACGAATGCGGATTCGAACACCCTAAAGTGTAAATATTTAGCGGTCATACGCAACGTGACCTTTACAGGATCATTACGGAACGCAACCGACCTTTACAGGCTGCTTTCAGGCTGCTTACAGGCTGTGTTCGCGTGCCAGTGTCATGTTGTGCCTTTATTGGCGAGTGTCGCTGTCATAACATGCAAACGCGTCTGACACATTCAAGGAAACGACCCATCATGGGGCGTGCGATGCGACATTACTCCTACATTACGGCCGAGATGAAACAGCGAGAGAAATCACACAGCGTGAGAGCGTCACGCGACGTTTGGCTTGACTGGCACGTCCATTCAATGTTGACAGACGGATTGATTACTCGATAAAATCATTTCTAGATTATTCGCCGAAAATTACACTACGGTGTTATTTTTCTATGATCCCATCAGCTAAACATAGTATGCAGTGCACGATTCGTGTACGCGCAAAATATCGCGAACGTACACGTGGCCACTTTGGTTGACACATTACGTACCACTAAACTATTGTTGACTAGTAGTAGCAGTATATGCATATCAAGGGCGTGCATCTAGGTATCTATGCCTAGCTTTGTGCGATGACCCTTCTTGGAATCTGGCTACTGGCGTTCATGCGTTATCTGCATCTCATCGTTCTGTGTTATTCGACCTCAAAACCCCCTTCTTTGCTATAACCTAATTATAAATCACATCAGCGTATTCCACTGACCTCACGCTTGTTTAAGATTTGATCAAATTTTATGACATTATTAATTATTATATTATGATAAGGTAATTGGGGGATAATGATCCTGTCAGATCAAGTACGGATGGGTAACATATGGCCCATGCTATGCTCGCGTTAAATTTATGCAACTGTGTAGATACAAATAATTAATTTGTGCCAAAATGTAACATCGCGAACAGCACGATATATTCAAATAACACACCGCCTAGAAACGGAGACGTGCACAGGCTCAATATAATTGAAACCTGCTATCACAGCAAAATCATGAAAGCAGGTACACTGGATAGGCGGAGTTCACTGTTCAATAATAAAGTTTAGGGTGCCATGTATGTAATAGGTTTCTCGTAGATTTGATACACCAGTTTTCTTTCGTCGCGTCCGAAAAACAAGTTATCTTAGATTTCGTTGATCAGGGTTAATATTTCACAAAGCCATAATGTGCAAAGCCTGCGAAATATCAGGTAGAAGGACGGCTCTAACACTAAAAGGACCGCTCACATGTGCCATATCTTGCAGCACACTATCAATCTCAAACTATTTGACACGCGCCGAAATGCATGCAAAAGTTCTCATTATAGCGATTATTAGGCCATCATTATCTGATGCGTATGCAACCAACTTTATCTGAATTCATCATTATTTCCACACCAGAATCATATAACACAGGGACAGGTCTGTGCTAGTATAGTTACAGAATAACTTCATGAATATATATAATCCTTGCCAATTACCCAATGGAGATCAGTGGTGCATACATATGCAGATACACAAATACCTGCCGCCTGACAAATATGGCCGACACGATTATGCATGAATACGCGCATACTAACGGCAACAATTATAATGTGCTGTAGACGTGACTATGCGCGAACGTGCGAACTATCAAACGCGTTAAATTGAGCATAAAATCCCGCCTCGCATGATCATGCATGCGAAATAAATCTACATTACCACGGCAACTATAAATACAAGGGCAGCCCTCTTCCCGCAACGACCGGATAATAACGTCACGTAAAACGACCGAACAACGGCGCACGTCACTCAGGGTGACACGCAGCATGCAATCAGTGACCGTGCACGGGTGACATTAGCATGCGCTAGGCGCGCGCAACAGGTGACAAGTGACATCACGCTGCAAGCGCGAGCGAGCGAGACAGATTACAGCCAAATCACGGCAGGTTTCGACAAAGGTTGTCCTTCGACACGATCATAGATGACGACCAGCATCCCGAGGTTGCAGCTAGCTGCATTCCCACAGACTACCTCTACCCCTTCCTCTCTCTCTCTCTCTCTCTCTTTCTCCCTCCCCCTCTCTCTCCCTTCCCTCTCTCTCTCTCTCTCTCTCTCTCTCTCTCTCTCTCTGTCTCTGCTATATCTCGCTTTCCTTCGCGTGCACTTTCTTTATCGTCACCTTCTCACTATTTTCATAGCCTCTTCTCCTCACGTAACATATCTCACTATCGTTGCCTTTCATTACCTATTCCATTACTCATCCATTTCCCGTTGAATTTCTATGCCCCACAAAAACAAGTGACAAAGAAGTAACTATAAGGAAGAGACATGGCGATGGAGGAAAAGGCACAGGGAAGGTGAAAGGGAGAGAAAGGGGATAGGTTAGGGAGGGGAGGAAGAGCGTGGGGGGGGTCAGGAATGGCAGGGTACTCTGCTACGATCCATTTGTTCCTGCGAGGATTCACCGGATCTCTTAGGTACACAAGGACGGTGAGCGAAGTTGAACACCCTGACGCAAACAATAAGTGAAAATTACAATATTTAATTGAAAAACCTGTGTATGCAGCAGGTAAAAACAGGCACTCGAATTGATATGCTTGAAATAGCCCGATATCACTATCCAAACTATTTCTATAATGAGATCGTGCTCGTTCAGCGAGGATTACACGATGAAACACGGTGGTGAAATTCAACCAGTCGAAAACGGAAGGCAAACAATTCCAGCTCTGGTAATAGTTTAGTTCCTGCGTTACATGACATCTTTTACGAGGTAATTTTACATAATATCCCAGAAAGAATACCTATGAAATGAAATAGTTTGATGCTTGATAAGCCAGGGCGCTGGGTGAAGAGAAGTTCATTTAGGTGATGAAGCGGTTAGGTAGTCGAGGGTGAGTGGTGGTGAGCAGAATGAAGCATTAGGACATGAGAACATTATAACAACGGATCAAGACGTATACGGATCAGTCATGGTCATGGTCTATTTTTTTACTATTATTATTATTTATTATTATTTTCATGTTCTTTATATTATTTATATTATTTTTTATTGTTTGGGATTGGATAGGATGGGATGGGATGGGATGGGATGGGATGGCATGGCATGGGTAACATGAGGTGGCATGGGATAGGATGAGATGGGATGGGATGGCATGACATGGCATGGATAGATAGATAGATAGATAGATAGATTTTGCGGTATTTTCCTTTCAACTAAGTGGTCAACTGAGCAATTTTTCCCCTGCTCACTTATAGAATTGCGCTCTTTGTTTCTTCCCAAAATGTTTTTTTGTTTCTGTTTTCTTTTCAGTTGCATAAAATATTTAAGTTCATCTGTGTCACTTACATGAAGTTTATAATTTAAGGCACGATTTGGTCGTTGTACGGGTATTAGTCTGCTAGTAAGCATAAATTTGTTAGTCGTGTGCTACGTACACGTGTGTGTGTGTGTGTGTGTGTGTGTATGTTTGTGTGTCGGGTGTGTGCGTGCGTTGCGTGCGTACGTGCGTGTGCGTGCGTGTGTGTGTGCGTGTTTTGTAAATGTGTGTGCATTCGGATGTATAATAAAAGCGAGTGTGACTGAACCTTGTACAACTGTGACCGTTAAGCCGAATGACACACGTTCAAGCATTACTGCGCATATTTGCTTGTATCGCTCCGTTTTTAGAGTTTTCTGTGGCTTGAGCAGCTAACCACATGCAGCAAATGGTGGTCGAGCACAGGGGGTCTAATAGGAAGAGGTTTGCAGCACCATGACCATGAAAATTTTAGAGGAGTGTGAGGTAAGTGTCAAGGATATGAACGGAATGCTGGAAAAGAACCCTCCGCTAGTTACTAGCCAGGGGCGCGTTGTTAGAAACGACACACATATTTGTGACAAAATAAACGTCAATTGTCATATCTAATTGATGTCAAGTGGCAAACAAAAGCCATGACATTTTAGCCTAATGATAGTCACCTCTATTTATAATGTTTGTGCCATTATAGGAGTAGCTTATTATATAGTCGCCCAGCACAGACTCGTGCATTGGTGTTGAGCTACCAGACCGTTAGGCTCTGTTCGGTAGCAAGGACATATAGACTAAACCGGCCGATAATTCGTACGGATGCTCGAGATCTAACACAGGATCGCTACCGCTACGGATGTTATCTGCTTCCTGAACTGATCGCGGTATACTCATGCACGCACCGTCGCACCCGAGAGGAAACAATGATGGGAGGGTGGCACCTGTGAAAAATGCACTGAAGCTTAGAAATAATTACCGACCAGCTTGTAGGGATGCGAAATATTGAAGTGTCAGTATCTGATGTATTAGGATTCGACTATCTGATGTATTTGGATTCGACCTCGGTCCCAATTCAAACTAATATGCAATCGTGCAGGTGCATTAAAACGTTTGGTTATTTGGCAAAATTTATATAATGCTTTTCAACGCTTGACCTTTCAGTTTCGATTGTAATCAAGGCGACATAATTGATACTGGTTAATTTCACCCAATAACAATAAACGCGTTTATGTTTTCCTACACCAAAATGAGTAGTTGTACATGCCCCATCATTGCATTGTACCATAATTGTATTTAAAACCATGTATATAAAACCAAGAAGTTATTTCAGTTGGGAGACAAACACATCGATTTCTATTCAAACTGTAGATCCGTTCTATCCACGCCTAACCGTCACCCTAATTCCAACCCTTACTCTAACCTCTAACCTTAATCCTAACCTCTAACCCTTGCCCTAACTTTCTAACCCTAACCTCTCATCTCAAACCCTAACCATAACCTCTAACCCTAACTCTAACCTCTAACCCTACCTCTGACCTTAACCTTAACCCTAACCTATAAACCTAACACTAGCCTCTAACCCCTACCCTAACCCTAAACTCTGACCTTAACCTTAACCCTAGCCCTAACCTTAACCATATCCCTAACCTCTAACCTTCACCCTAACATTTAACTCTAACCGATAACTGGTTACGGCAGTTCTCCCACGGCCTTATGTCTCATCAGGGAACCAACAGGATAAGTAAGCAAGTATAACTGCTGTTACAGGACATCACTGATCTCGCTATCGACGCTTATGCTCACGCTCACCTTTCTCGACGAGGATCTTCATGGAACGGAGTCGCTTGTTGTGCTTGGCGCCGGTCATGTGGGCGTCCAGCTGGCTGCCGGAGTTGAAAGACAGGTGACAGACGTCGCACGTCGCTGACGGCGCGCGCTTCTTCGCAAACTTCTTGCCCATCACGTTGTCGATGACGGCCTTCGTCACCGGGTCGACGCAGGTCGCCTGCAGGTCGGCCGAGCCGGCGCGAGACGAGTCGCTGCCGCCATCGCTGCCGCTCGCCGGCGACAGCAGCGACTGGCTGCTGCCGGACGCGCCCGTCTGAAGCCCCGACAGATACGAGCTGACCGACCCGCCGCCGCCGCTGCCCTGGTAGGAGGCTGCACTGTAGTAGCCGCTAGGCGTCGGGCTTGTAAGCGTCGTGAAGTACGTGTCGCAGGTGTTGTAGGGAGCGCTGTAGCCGGCGGGCGCTGCGGGGGCCGGTGGCGGGCCGTAGGAGCCGGTGAAGTTGTAGACGTACGCGGCGGCCGCTTGAGAGTTGCCGAAGCTGGGCGTCGTCATGTTGAGGCCGCTCGTCGCGACGCTGCCAGGAACGAACTGACAGTTCGTTGGACTGACGCAGCTCATGTCCGGGTACGAACCTCCGCTGGAACAACCTGCAAGAGAGTGGACAACAGGACATGAACATCACATTCACGAAGTTTTTTTTGCAAGAGAACAGCAGCAGCTGCAAGGGAGTGAACGACAAAACGAACATCATCACGAAGTTTTTTTGCAACTAAATAGCAGCAGCTGCAAGGAAGTGAACAGCAGGATATGATCATGAGCACAAAGGTTTCCGCGTTGCAGGAGAACAGCAGGAGCTGCAAGGGAGTGAACGACAGGATGAACATCAGCACGAAGGTTTCCGCGTTGCAAGTGAAAAGCAGCAGCTGCAAGGGAGTGAACAACAGAACATGATCGTCATCGGCACGAAGTTTTTCTTGCAAGTGAACAGCAGCGGCTGCTTCCGTATACGAAACAGGCGGAGTAAAATTGAAATGCTCCGCACACTGATAAGATCAGGAGTAAGATAATATATATATCTTACTCCTATATTATCTTACTCCTGATAAGATGACAGCAATAGCAAGGCCGGTCGTGTAGAACATGGGTTTGCTTCCAATGTGTCATGTCACTGCTTAAAACATGGACTCGTTTTTTTTCTTCGTTCAATCTATAGACAGTACAATCTAATCGCGAGGAACGTCCCGTGGGAAAAATAAACAGGTACCCAATATAAACAGCAAATATAGTTTAGTGTTCAATAAGCTTATCAAACACTCATTGCGAATATGCATAAACTACTTAAGTACAATTGGCACACGCGCGCACCTCTTAACGTGTTAAGTAAGCATTAGCCACTTTACTAGAAAAACTGCCATCATCAATCAACATCACGTTAAGTGCTATTTAATTATCACGGTTTCGAGAAATGGAAATTGAGTTTAACGTGCGTGCCCCTCATTCCCACGCACAACACACTGTTGCATCTATTTGTCAAAAACGTGGCAATTTATTCGCTGGAGGCAGCTTTTATGCTAAGAGTTACAGGCATACAAACGTAGACATACAACGAACACACACACGCGCACTCACGCACGTACACACGCACGCGCAAGGCGAGCTTAAAAAGACACACCCGCGTACGCATTCATACATGCATGCATGCACAGAATATGTGCACACGCAAACATATATACAAACCCAATTCCAATTAACAGACATAATTATAACTCACACCAATTATAATATCTGTCCTTACAAATGTAAAGTCATCCCAAAAGACGCTCGGTGTTCTGAGGTGTAACGAGGTACTGACACTACCCGCGATGTAACACGCAATGCTTTGTGATTTCGCGATAGGATCATAGTGTCAAGGAACGATTACAGTACAGATTATATCTGCAACTTCAACAATTCTCTCCGTGAGACCTATCAACAGGGCGAGAGAATGCCAAACACAAAGCGCACGGCCCGCACGCACACAGACGCGCACGCACGCACGCATGCACGAGAGCAGACCAAGTATACACAGACAACGATATGTAGCCTATGTGAGGGTCAATCTTTCACTTTCTTTACCGTAACTCGCCCAGATTTCAGAATTGGTGTCACTCAAAAGAACGCCCATTTGTGGGTGCTGGCATGCAGTAATCCTTATTGTGCCACAGTCGGCGAAGGCCCAGTTTTCGCCTAGTGCCAAACCCAAGCTACTAGTATAGGACGCTGGAGCTTGGAATGCGTTCCAAACAATGAACAGTTTAGTCTCGCCTAGATGAACACACCTCCCCAAACATTGCCCCATGCTGGGCTAACTAATTGTAGCGGAACGATTGAGGCATGCGGGTCTACTGGCTATTAACTCAATCAATTAGCCTGATTAGTGCATATATCACGGTACGGTTTACCACCTCACTGCAATCACAGTGCTAGTGAATGATAGCTTACGGCATCCTGACGCATTCCTGCGTAATAGTACCAAGAGATGTCACCATCTAGGTCAGGGAATGCAATAGAGACGCCCTTCGCTGTCACGA
>NW_014577260.1:339371-346164 GCF_000485595.1 Priapulus caudatus | reverse complement strand
ACGTAACGGTAACGGTAAACGTAACGGTAACCGTAGAACGACGTAGAACGTACGAGAGTAGAGAGTACGAGAGAGAGAGACGAGACGTAGAGTAGAGAGAGAGAGAAAGAGAGAGAGAGAGGTTTGGACGAGTTAGTCCGTATCATTGTAACATAATTGCATGGACAGAATTCCAGTCAAGACAAATGACAGTAAGCCAATGACGTAGTCGTGATATAAGACAATATCGTATACGTTCTGTGTATAAATTAGTCTATTATTACAGGTTTAGCGTACCAATATATCAACTGTTACCGCTTAAGTAAGTGTCAGTAATTGCACGGAATTGATTAATTGTTTCATGATCGACAAGAATCACGCACAGATGTCAAGTGCAGCCTAACCATTTGTCAACTGCCTATCAGGGGCCACAGCAACGCCATCTATGCTATCCTTACTGACCTTCACTCTGCTTAGGATATTGTGCTCTATCCGAGGTCACCTTCCAAAGACGTCTGAAGGTCAACCATTATTGGCTTCCTTAATGCCGCAACACGCCTTTTCTCTCTCAGTGAAGAGAGTAACCTCCGCGAACAGAGCGAGCAACCGACTGTCGGTCACATAAAGGCACTGCTGGCGAAACGCAACACTATAGTGGCAAAAATCCACGGAGGATTACACCAGAATAACCGCAGGCTGAGAATAACCAGGCAGTGCGGCAGGCCACCAAAGCCCCTCTACCGCAGGCCGGCACTAGGTCGCCAGCGATGTTGTGTGTGTGTGTGTGTGTGTGTGTGTGTGTGTGTGTGTGTGTGTGTGTGTGTGTGTGTGCATGTGTGCGTGTGTGCGTATGCGTGGGGGTGCGTGTGAGTGTCCATCCATGTATGCACGCATTCGTGCACTAGCGTGTATGGGCGCGTGCGCGCGTGGTGTGAGGGGGAAGGAGGTAGCTAGCTGCCTGCCAGACTGCAAGAGTAACGGGTGGCCGCAATATCTCGCACATTACACGCGCTCGCTCCCGTGGTCTATTAATGCAATCTTGGCGGGCGCGAAATCGGGCACTGCACACTCCAGCGATCGGCTAATCCGTGCTTTACAGAAGATTGGCATGGAAAATATGATGAAAGCCGTGAGTCGTGTGAAGTTGGCCGCTCTGCAATGACACAACACTGGACGCATGTCGCCGTCGCGAGAGACGCGAGAAATCGCCATTCGTGCGCGCATGAGGTGACCTTCAGTTTCGCAGCGTTAATGCCATTAAATTCCCTCGGCTGACGGCTGCGGTTTTTTGTGAAGAGTTGCGAAGCACGTCGCATTCGGCATTGCTACTTTCGCACCGTGTAAACGTTCGTAACGCGTACACTACAGTTCGAGGACAGTAGAATGTCGGGCAGAATTCTATAAATACCTCTCGCGCTCTCTCTACGCGCGGACACGCGCGCACGCACACGCGTCCACACGCGTACGCACGCACGCACGCACGCACGCAAGGCACACCTGTGTTGTCATTAACACTTAATGCTGTCGTTAAAACTACACGACTTTCTTAATCCTTTCTCTCTTTGTCCCGCTCATTTGTCATTCTTTTCTGAGAAATCTAGCGCGTGCAGCAAGCCCGAAAAGTTAGAATGACCGCTTTACTCCTCAACGCACGCCGCTCGCCGTTATAACAATGCTGCAGGACCGATACGTCAAGCGCACAGCATCACGTCTGTAGTTTCGCAGATTCACGCGCCTGCCGGTGCCGCGCATGCGCAGCCGCATTGACGACGCGCGTACGTCCGATGTGACACACTGTGTGTGTGTGTGTGTGTGTGTGTGTGGTTGTGGTTAGTACCTGTTGTGCACCTCGTTCGTGTGCGGTGTGTTGTGTCTGCTGCGTAGTTGGTGCGTGTTGTGTATGGCAAAATCTCGTTCCCGTGTTGCGCCTGCGCGCCTTGCGCGCGCGCGCGTGTGTGTGTGTTGTGTTGTGTGTGTACCTGTGTGTGTGTGTGTTGTGCTGTATAGGTGTGTGTGTGTGTGTGTGTGTGTGTGTCGCTGGTCGTGTGTGTGTGTGGTGTGTGGTCGTTCGTGTCGTATGTGTGTCCGTGTGTGTGTGTGTGTGTGTGTGTGTGTGACACTGTGTGTGTGTGTGTTGTATGTCTGCTGTGACATAGATTAGCGTGCGGTGTCTGCTCCCCAGGCGAAGCTTAGATTCATTAAAGATCGCCTTACGCCCTATTTAGCGAGCATTACTCACGCCCCACCAGATCACACACGGGCCGAAAGTCCCATCCGCCCTGGAGAGAAGCAACTCTTCTAAACGCCTAGCGCGATGAAGCGATTATTCGTTTGATGATCCCACATTTTTGTTTGAATTTCCGTTGTGAACAGAATTTTAGTAACAATCAAAGTTTGGTTCAATTATAGTGTTCCGTTTTATCTTTCCTTGTGAAATTCATGTATCATAAGCACCACGTAGCTCACCATTCTATCAATGAATTTCACAACGCATCAAGCAGAGATCTGCCAATCATTATCAACGACAAACTGAGACATCCAAGTTGTCTTTCCACACTAATTTGAGAAAACGGCCGTGGGTACGAGTTATATTCGAACGTGTTTTGTGTTTCGTCGCAGTAATTTTTTACGTTAAAAATGTCACGACGAAGCAGCAGCATACTTTACACATATCTTTGTCAGTTGTGGCTAAAATTGGGCCTGCATTACATTTCACTAGTCATTACATTTTTTACGGGGTGACGCGTGGCGATGAGATAATCTGACGCACGACAACGTGTCGAGTAATTGATGGCTTCGAATTATAATAAGCGTAATGCATTATTAATGAGAATTATTGAGGAGACTACAAACGTCTCGTAAGGTGAAAGATGCTGCACCGAGAAATTTTTAAGATCGGAGGAGGAATAATCGGGGGGCACGTAATTCCTGGACGCACTGGTGCAGTTATACAGGCTATTGTGGTAATACACGCGCACGCATACACGCACTCACGCACACACACACAAACAGACACACACACACATGCACACACACACACACACAACACACACACAAACACACACACACACACACGACACAACACAACGACATAAACACACACACTACACACCACACAAACACTACACACACACACACACACACACAAACACACACACACACACACACACACACCACACACGTTAACGCACGACCGCACGCACACTACGCTTACGCACGCATGATAAGCACAATTGTACATATATATATATATAATTACAAGAGCTGTATTAAGAAGGCTTCTTAATACGCCTTCTATAATACGCTATTGAGTATATATATTATATGAATATATATATATATATATATATATATATATATATATATATAGAGAGAGAGAGAGAGAGAGAGAGAGAGAGAGAGAGAGAGAGATCTCTAACCCCTCTCTCTATCTACCTTTCGTTCCCTCCCTCTTTCACCCCCTCTCGGCCCCTCACTCGCTTGCTCTTTATGTCTTACTTGCCGGCCAGACTGTAACAAGCCCAGACGTAGTATCCGCCCAGACTGATTCTTCGCCTTCATCAATAGGTGATTTGCACGCACGAGGCCATTTCACTTCAACAAGCTCTTTGTACGTTTTACTGTTAGTCTGCCCCACCCACTTCGTAAAAACGCCGCTGGCATAGACCGGAGCAGAGCTCGTAGACAGTAAATCGAATACGCGACGACAGAGGGCGCCTCTAACGCGAGCAAATATAAACAGCGCCGCCGGAGAGTGAGCGACGCCGTAATTCCATATATAGAAGCCATCACGACGGGCGACAGACGGTTACTTCTCCTCGCTCTTGTCCCCAGCTCTCCAGTGGCGTGCGTTCTCAATCATATTCAATCGTAACTCGTACATTAAATCGCGGTGAAAACGCAATAGCGGTGCGCATTTCCGCGCAGTCTGCACTCGTCGTTGGAATGACCCTTTATGAGTAAGTCGCTGGCGTTTTCCCTCGGGCGCCGAGTGTTTTTTCTTGAAAAGATGCTGTCATGACTTCATTGTAATTGCGCATGACCGCGCGGTCATAAACCCCACGTAACCGGATACCAGCAAGTGAGAGCACAGGCATGTGGGCCGCTTCGATAATAAAATGATTGTAAATAAAAACAAAATGGGTTTACTACCAACGTCTTATGATGTTTATCTACACGCTCTATCGCCTAATAATTCCACGTGAATAGGGTTCAAACACTTCTTTGCAATACACAATCCCACCACACGCACGGCACTGTGCACAAACTCACGGAAAGAAAGATAGTTTGTGCTCCTCTTCTTTCTTTGAGTGAGTTTGTGCACAGTTACGTGCGCGCGGTGCGACTGCGTGTTCCACAGAGAAGCAGTTGACCGACATTTACGTGGAATTATTAGTTGATAGAAAATGCATAAACATTGAGACTTTGGTAGTGACTGATGACATTTTATGACTGAAACGGCCAACGTGCCAGTGGATCAGAGCGGGGTAGGAGCGCAACGTCCTGTTAATAGCTTGCCCAGGCTACTAGCGAGAGGTTTCAGTCACCGTCGCACGAGGTGATTTTAATCGAACACGTGCACACGAGCGCGTGTGTGATCGCCTCATCGCGTTTACTGCATTACGCTACCGTCATTAATGATCCGATGCATCGCTAGACAGGGCTGCGAGTGTAGACGTGGCGCCAGAGCTCATACGGTGGGTGACCACATGCAGCTATAAAAGTCGTTCGCCGGATAGGCGCGAGTTCGTGATAGGAAATTAAAAGAAGCTACGCGTCAAGATTTACTGCTAATTAAATAATACACAATAATACCGAGAGAAAATCACCCTTTCACCTTCAAGAAGATGAAGTGATGAACACCTTCAACTGATGCCCTGGGTCAGAGCGGACGGGGCTACAACGACATCGCGATTCATGATCATAGATAGGCTAAGCAAACACGAAACGAAAGAGAGCGTAATGCAGTAATGCATGAAATGTAGTAAAAAAGGGTAATGTAAGGGTCAAGTATAAAAAAGGTGAAAAACAGGAGAGAAAAAAGTAATAAAAAAGTAATAGCAAAAAGGAAGTCGCCTCACCTTGGCTGTCTCCAGTAGCGTTGATCAGCTTTTTCTGCCGTCTGCGATGTCGCTTGCCGTTACAGTGAGCAATAGCCTGCTTGCACGAGTTCAGCTCCGAGTTACAGATGCAGCAGAAGTGGTAGAAGGACGGTCGCTGTGCGGGACTAGGGAATCCTGGTATCTTTCTAAAAGACAATGAATATACGGACACGTTAGAGACACACATAAAGCCAACGTCTGAAGTGAACACATCATATCAGGAGTGTATAATATAGTCAGGAGTGAATAATAATAAATAGATCTAGATATTAGATAATAGATAATAGATTCAATAGTGTTCAATATATTATTATTCACTCCTGATATAGTGTAAATTATGACACTCATGATCATACGAATGTGTAGGTCTGCGTAACACATCATATAGACAGCACCGATGTCAGACAGATGACAAATATACATGACAAGATACGCATTAATCATTTATCATGATCATTATCATGATGAGCAATGGCAACAACACAATCCACACACATTTCCCAGCATTTCGTCTAGTCCATAATGACGCCAACCGCTCAGCTATAACCAATAACTCGCGATGTTAGTTCCATAGTAAATGTAAATGCTCTCTTTCAAACTCAAATTCAAGCTTCGTTGTCTCTCCAAGTAACGCAACATTTATCCCTACAAGCCAACCATGGCATATCACGTTTGTATATATAAGGAATAACGTGTGCGCTTAGGAATAAGTGATATTCGATAACATATAGTATTCATAGACTTGATTGCCACGCGTGTAAATTACGTATGTGCTTACCACAAGTTCGTACAAATGTAAGACACAGCATGGCTTTTCATTTTTATACTAGTTCCGACCTTGTCACCAATCGCACATCTTCGCTGTTAGAACTACCCCTGCTAGCTTCAATCCCATTTTCGACATAACCCATTGCGAGCTAGACTGAGATACTAGTGCAAATTGGATTGTTCCGAAGAGCCCGTCGAACATTGTTGCAAAGCTGGTGAATTCAGGTTGCACGCGGGAAATCTCACTGAACCGAGGATTATCAGGTTTTTATTTAGCACTTTGAAGCGATAGTCTCAGCCGAGAAAACCTGCCAAGTGGCTGTTATCCAGAGCTCCCAACCCATAAACACTGATAACCCATATATGTGGGTAGAGTGCTGCGCGTCGTCCTACAATAACAATGGCCCCGCGAACGCATTGCGTACGAGGTGCGACACACGTATAACACGGTTGCAATTGTCAGTGCGCGATGCAACCGTAACACGAGTAGCATCGCGGTCGTGTGTGAACCCATAAAAACGCGAACAACAGCGGGAGAGAAAGAGAAGAGCACGCGCGTGAGAGAGAGAGAGAGAGAGAGAGAGAGAGAGAGATGGAACGAGCGAGCGAGAGAGACGGAGAGAGAGCGAACGAGAGAGAGAGAGAGAGAGAGAGAGATGGAACGAGCGAGCGAGAGAGACGGAGAGAGAGCGAACGAGAGAGAAAACGAGGCAGCAGGTGTGAGAGAGCGAGAGAGCGCGCGCGAGAGAGAGAGAGAAAACGAGCCAGCAAAAGAGAGAGAGAGAGAGAGAGAGAGAGAGAGAGAACGAGAGAGCGAGAGAGACGGAGAGAGAGCGAACGAGAGAGAAAACGAGGTAGCAGGTGTGAGAGAGCGAGAGAGAGCGCGCGAGAGAGAGAGAGAAAAAGAGAGAGCGAGAGAGCGAGAGAGCGAGAGAACGAGCGAG
>NW_014577260.1:330535-339361 GCF_000485595.1 Priapulus caudatus | reverse complement strand
AGAGAGAGAGAGAGAGAGAGAGAGAGAGAGAGAGAGAGAGAGAGAGAGAGATGGAACGAGCGAGCGAGAGAGACGGAGAGAGAGCGAACGAGAGAGAAAACGAGGCAGCAGGTGTGAGAGAGCGAGAGAGCGCGCGCGCGAGAGAGAGAGAAAACGAGCCAGCAAAAGAGAGAGAGAGAGAGAGAGAGAGAGAGAGAGCGAGAGAGCGAGAGAGCGAGAGAGCGAGAGAACGAGCGAGAGAGCGAGCGAGAAAGCGAGCGATGGGTGAGAAAAAATGAGAAAGACAGACAGGCGTAGAGATGCGGAGATACGAGAAAAGAAAAAAAACTCATGCGGCAGAAAGTGAGCACGCGCCATTCGCTATTAGTCAGCACATTGCCCGCAACACAACCTGCAGGTATACCTACAACCTGCAGGTATATGTACCAATACAGTACACTCGTGTCGCCTGCAGCTACTGCAGCGATGACAGATGGGGCGCATGCGACTATATCTCACTTTCAACACATTACACTGCTTGCGAGCACACTGAAATGACAGAGCGTGTACGGAGGTGCACCGAGGGTGGCCGGATGGGGAGCCACATTACAGCAGTTGTCGTGCGACACCCCTCATGAGCGAGGCAGGAGGGTAATCACCCGTTAACGAGAGACCCATGTCGCGTCGTCGCAGACCGAGCGACAGGGCAAATCACATTTTGACAAGCGGCATTGTGGCCTCTGATGCGCGGGAGGCCTCTCAAACGACAACGGGTTCCGAGTTTTGGCAAATGCTGTCGAAAATCAGCGAGACAAATTCTCGACCACGCGTCGGGCATCTAGCAGGTAGATGTGCGTTTCATCACAGACAGCCGGAGGGCGGTCACAACCCGTTACTAAACTCGTGCGTCAGCCGCCGGAGTTCTTGGATGCTCGCTGCTGCTCACTACTTCTCGCTGTTCACGTAATGATTACTCTCACAGGCCGAGACGACCGAGTAACAACCGACGGTGACGCCAGAGTCACGACCGACGACGACGACGCCGCCAGAGTAATGACCGACCTTAGTAGATTTCGTACCTTAGCGAGGAGGTTCACGGAGACGCTCGGCCGGGGTGAAGGTGGAAGGTAGAAGATAGACGAAGAATTATCGCTGGACTATGTGTGAGAATAACTAGGCACGATCGGAGCGGGACAACAACCGGACTATCGGATTCAAAGGATCCGAGCCGAGTCGTTCTCTACCTGCGCGCTTGGCGTCAACAAATCCGATCCCTAAGGGATGACGCAGGTAGCTGGTGGCGGGGGACACCAATATATCACCCGGCGAATATGGCGAGATTTATATTGGTCGTTTACGCCATGCGGCGAAGCTCATGCAGACTCATGGGAAATTATAAATGTAAACAATAAGTGTGGAGAAGCCGGCGCTTTCCTACACGACGGCCAAGTAGCTACCGACGACGACGACGATGACGACGATGACGACGGCTGAGTAACGACCGACAACGACGACGACGACGGCCGAGTTACGACCGACGACGACGACGATGATGATGAAGACGGCCGAGTAACGACCGACGATGATGACGACGACGACCGAGTAACGACCGACGATGACGACGACGACGGCCGAGTAACGACCGACGACGACGACGACGGCCGAGTAACGACCGATGTCGACGACGACGATGACGACGGCTGAGTAACGACCACCGACGACAACGATGACGATGACGACGGCCAAGTAACGTCCGGGCTATAAGTACGGAATGCTATACGGGTGCGGTATGTTATGCGTTAACGTGTGAGGGAACGCGTCTAGTGCATAGTCGCGTATACGACATTGCGTAAAACGATGTACGCGTGATGCGTGATGCGTGATGCAATGTACGCGTGATGCGTGATGCAATGTACGCGTGATGCAATGTACGCGTGATGCAATGTACGCGTGATGCAATGTACGCGTGATGCAATGTACGCGTGATGCAATGTATGCGTGATGTGTGATGCAATGCATGTGTGATGCAATGTACGCGTGATGCAATGCGTGACGATGTGCGCGACGTCTGCGACAATTACTTACAACTGCGGCAGGCGCAGCAGTTTTGTTAGTTTGATGCCCGTTAAAAAGCCACCGAAAGCTTCTCGTCCTTCACTGCTTCCGATGCGGGATCATTCTAGATTTCCATCGCGAGCTGTCGCCCAGCCTATCCTGCTTACAATTCAGGGTTCTTTTCGCGTTCTTACGTTTCACTGTAACCCCATCCGTGTGACCGAGTCACCCTGGCACACGCAACGTTGTATATTTTACAGCCAGCGTTCTCGCCATCATTCGATGCACGACACGCCGGATGTGTGTAAAGGCAGCGCGAGCGAGCTCGTGGTTGCCACGCCCCGTAGCTCCCCTCTTTAGCTCAATATTGATAGATAAATCTCATCTGGCACTATAATACCAACTAAATAAACTAAACTTTTACCGCCCCCCCCCCCTACTTAAACAAATATCGTGAAACGACGCCGCCAATAGACCATCCGTTAGATTAAAAAAAAAGCATCTATATACACCTGTCTACTTTCGCCCCGATTTTCATTTCACGCCAGACAATGTCGCGAAGGGCAATGACGTGCGAAGTCGAACAAGTGCGAAAGTTAACGTGGCAGGTCAGTCGCTAAGCGTCGCGTCACTGCAAGCAACGACCATGAATGGCGCGCATTCTCCGCCGGCTCAAAGCGGTGCGCCTATATACCGCGGACAGCAGCTGATGACGGTGCGATCACAGTATCCCTCTGTGATCGCGCATGCCGCCGTGAATGACGTGCTTTCACGGGCGCCTCGGCCGACCTCACACTCTGAAAGGCGGGCGAGATCTGATCTGCTAGATTATGCGTAGTAAGCAGCGTATGGTCCGAATTCAAGCACATGCGGCTGCGGCCGACTCTAGCGCGGAGCGTGGTCACCTGGTCACCACGGCAGTCTTTTCCCTTGCTGCGGGATCTTGCATGCTAATGATCGTCTATTCAAACAAGCTGTAGTAGAATGCTTCTGACCAGTACACGGGAAATGGTGATGTGGCCAGCTCGTAGACTTATAATAACCATACATTGTGCGTGCATAGTGTGCGTGTGTGTGTGTGTGTTGTGTGTGTGTGTGTGTGTGTGTGTGTGTGTTTGTGTGTGTGCGTGCGTGCGTGCGTTCGTGCGTGCGTGCGTGTAATATATATATATATAAATAAATAAATAAAATTAAAAAATTTAAAAAAAAAAAATAAATATATATATATATATATACTTGCAATGACATGGAGGATTGATTTCACGAGCCACGCGACGAAGAAAGCAATGAAAGATTTCATGGTAGACGCGATCATATCGATGTTGCTGCCACGGCATAACCACCGTAACAGACGGGATCTGGATTAGAGATCGGAATCTGACTTAGAGGTCAGAGCAAGGCGGATCTGACGCATGGCGGATCTGATGTCTGGCTGCATAACGAACCCGTGCAGGAACACGTGGATTGCAAGGAGCGACTCTCGCAAGCGTGTTCTACGATGTGTAAAATAGTCAGTCAATTGCACACGAATCACCATTTTTCGCTTGCATTCTGCCCGGAGCAATTCACATCATCCCAGGTCCGGGTTACTATATTTACAGAGGGCGGGTCAACCCAATGTGAAGATTCGCTTAGCAGACATTTGAGTCATTCGTAAGTAAGGCAGCAGGGGAAAGGCATCGTATGTGCGGAGACACGGAGATGCATCCTAACCTAGCTGTACCTTCAACGCATCTGTAAGAAAGTGCGCTTCTCCTACCATATACTTACCTGACCACATCCACGCAGCGAAACAGCGTGTTTGTCGTGGTTTGCGTAAAATGTCCATAATTTTCGCGCTCGAATTCCACCTACCTCCTCAAACCATGCAATTAAATGTTTCAGTGAAACGCATCGCAGATTCTGAAATAGAGTCCTTCTGTTGTTTTCGTGCCGACCTACTGCATTCCAGTTCGTTATACATGAGGTGACAGCGACAATTATATGGCGGTATTGCGGTGAGGTAACAAGCGTCGTATATCTGATATCAGCTTGGTACGAGATTTAGAGCATATCAGACACGCTAACACGTCGTTAAGCGTCATTCAACGCTGACGATAAAAAATATTTAGGACTCATAAACCGCAATTATCGTTTATTGATTCCATTAGGCCGTCATCACACTCTCATACATCAATGCTGCGTGCCCCGAGACGCGAGTGGAATAAAGATACTACTATACAGCCAAAAGCACTGATCTTGTTTGGCCTCATGCAGGTTCAGATCTTTCTCTGTCTTAAATTCCATTATTCGAATCAAATAAAAATCATATCAAGGTTATTGCGCAATGAATCCGTGATTATTCAGACAATACAGATACTATGCAACAAATTTTGTTTAGGATGTTTAAGTAAAGCTGTAGTTATGTGAAGGTAAAGCCATAATATATATTTATATGCGCCATATACGATAAACACTGCGGGCAGCCAAGACCGTGGCGTGGTGTTTCCTAGTCATAACTGGTTATGTCTCGGCGTATTTAGAATGAAAAGTCTACAACATCTGACAATGCGAGGACATCTGTCACATTAATCATGTTAAACAGTCATTGTATTGAGCCACTGCATTCACGTAAAATAACAGCCAACGTCATGGCGTCACGTCATCAGGATCGCGGTCGATGACATCATCTCAGAAACTGATGACATCACGGAAGCTGATATCGATCATATCAGCATTGGAATCTATACGATTGACATCATTAGTATACAATCGAGTATCAATTGCGTTTGATTGATGCTGCAAGATTGTGGCAAACATTGTGATTCTATTCAAGCAGTCAAGGACGCACGCGCAAGCAGCAACAGCCACCCAACCAGTGATAGAATAAATTTACAATTAGGAGTGGCCCAGATAAGAGAAAGGATGGGCAACCCAAACGGATTGCCTGGCTAAATAGATGCACCAATAGAATGGTAGCTTTCGTGCGAAGAATAATGACGCGACTGGCCATAACAATGGGGGATGGGAGGGGGGAACAAGGCCCATAATAGACGTATATTTTGCATGCAAATCTGCTAGCAATTATGGGTGTTGCCATCCGGACCCGATAGCACAGTGCGCGTGCAGTTGCAATCTTGCTAAACGTAAGTACGTCAAACTTCAGTGTAAAGTACTATGCACGCGGATCTAATCGAGTTACCACGCGACGCGTACCAAATAAAACACGAGTTTAGTTGGTATAGAACATGTCACTCGCATAACACCGCACGTTGTTGCAGTGAAAGCACGTATTCAATATAAACAGCTGACCAACGCGCACGATTTGATCAACTCACTAAAGAACACGCGGTCAATACTACTGTTATTAACAAGAAACGGCCGCATGAAATGATAGTTATTTAATGTTTTCGGAATTGTAATTTCTATGTTGATTTTACGCAACAGTGATCATTACGGTGTGAATGAAAATACTGCTAGATGATATCGATGATTTATTCAAACATGTCATCTCAATCAGCAACGAATAAAGCTTGATTTCCATCTCAAGTATGATACCCCAGAATAGACACCCACACGCATAACTAGATGTTCCAACGCGTTTTTAGTCTGTGACAAAAAACGTTCTTCGTCCTAGCTCGCCTTGGCTAGTAATTTGTAGCCATAAAATGAAGGTTTTATGAGATGCTTCAGCGAGGTGAAAAACAATGGATGCCAAAAACATGGCTGCCAGGATCGTGATAAGAACAATACCAATACAAGGTTTCGTCACACACGCGCGCACGCGCAAGCGAACAATGGCACCCACCTCGTAAAATCTGCACAAAAATATAATTCGATATCTAAATTGGTGATCTTAGAGTTCCGTACGGGTTGTTGAACAAGGCAATCTTCCTCTGCGGTCAAGTAAGTGCTACCAGCTAGTTCCAAGTACTCCATACCGCAGAGGTCACTATACCAAAACAACTCTCCAACTAGTCACCCGTCTCTCCAATGCGCCAGTGGCTAGGCACCCCGCAACGGCCAACAAACACCGGCGGCAGTGGCAGTGAATGACACACCGCGAAATACACATTATTACACCTGAAATCACGGCTGTTGTCCGGTACTCTTATTTACTGTACGCACAGTTAATGCAGTCAGCATTCAAACCTGTCTGTGACTAGTCGCGATTAACTCTCTCTCTCTCTCTCTCTCTCTCTCTCTCTCTCTCTCTCTCTCTCTCTCTCTCTCTCTCTCTCTCTCTCTCTCTCTCTCTCTCTCTCTCTCTCTCTCTCTATATATATATATATATATATATTGTGTTTAATTTCATAGACTGCATACATATTATGGCACAGGTCATGGAGAGAGATACTCGCGCCCGAATCCCATATACACTGCTGATCCGAGACCGAGTATTGCATATCACCTTTCCCCATCAGATCGTACCCGAGAGCAAACACAAATTCTAGATCGGAGCCAACACCGTTCAGAGTTACTACATCACGCATTTCTCACTTTTCACACAGCAGGCGCACACATAGTGTGATTAGAATGCGCCGAAAAGTATACGGAGTATGAGGTGTAACGCAGTATCGCTCTTTCGGACACGCCGAAATTCGCGATAAAATTCTGTCATGTATGAAACGTTTGCCTGTTTAGCAGAAACACGTACGCTGTACGTTAACGACGCATTTCGAGGCGAAACGTTGATAATCCGAGTGAAACTACAAAGAGATACCTATGTGCGGGTAAGCTGAAATATCAAATCATCTGACAATGCATGTACGGGCCAGTTCAAAACACCTTATTCTCTACACACCATGTGTGAACACAAACAAGCATAACAACACCGACGAGGTGAGCAAGACTATATGAGCCATGAAAACGAAAACTATGAACTATGAAGACGAAACTAACTATGACCTATGAACACAAAACTAACTATGAACAACGAACACGAAACTAACTATGCTCTATGAACGCGAAAGACATCGTGAACGTGAAGTGATAACCCGAGAAAAAGAAATCCCGGAAGTCACACATACCCTGAAGCCGACATGCATACAGCTCCCGCCGACGGCGGAAAGGGACTCGGCAGCTGACCCATGGGTGCCAACGCTCCCTGTGGGATGACCGGTACGGCGGTGAGTGTCCCCTCGGGTGGCACATAGTACGTCGAACCGCCCGAGTAGAAAATGTGAGATACCACAGGCACAACCATACTGGCGGTCTCACGTCAACTATCTCCAAACTAGACGTCTCCGGTGCCGCTTCAACACACGTCTACTAATATATTATATGAATATATAAATGTTATATTTATATAAAAAAATATATATATATATGCGTATATATGGCACGGTGTCGGAAAGAGTTACCGTTGACGAACGTCCGATATCGGTGTATCGTCTATGGCGCACTAACAGGATTCCGGGAATCCTTGAAGGTAGATGATATTCGTGCTCTCAGCAGGTGCACCGCATCCCGTGTACCGTTATCGGCGCGGTTCTCGCTCTCTCATCATCGGTATACGCTACCTGTGCGTTTGTCTGCGAACAGCCGTCGCCGCTCTACAGGTAGTACAGGTAGCTACGCGCTGCCGTGGCGGGCCTGTGCAAGTGAAAGTGCTTTCCGTGTGTAGTTGGTAAGCCACTGCACCGTAGGACAGTCGTGTGCGTGCGATCGAACAACCACTGAACTACTGACTGAGTTGGACGGGTGAATGCACCTGAAGACTGGCTGGTGTCAGAATGCAGTGCAGCGGGCTCCTACTGATACACATTGGCCAACCAACCAGTGTAGCCGATGTGGGCTGGGCTTGCATGCGGCTCTGGGCGCAGTGAGAACTGGAAATCCGAAATCACGGCGCCCGCGAAGCAGCGAAGCGTACGAAGCCGTAAGCAGGTGTGCAGGTATACATAGTATAGCATAGTACATAGTACATAGTACATAGTAGAGCATAGTACATAGTATATCTGTAGAGCATGCAAATATTTCACTCCTCCCTCATTCGTCACACCCGTATCACCCACTACCTATCTTACGTATATTGGCTACACATATGGTAATTAATCCCGATCGGATAAGGCTGATAGCTACCTGAACCTCGGTCCACATATAAAACACGATTAATTCTCACACAGAACAAAAGGTGCGTACGCCTGCGCAAACACAAGTAACGCCAATGTCAAAGAGATCGAAGAGAGGAAACCCAGTTTCAGTACGAGATCGAGACGATACATATGGAGAAGGGAGGCGCCGTGAGAGTTACCAGGGGTAGCACGCACGTGCGTGTTGGAGGCGTTCATGTACACGACATGCACATACACTAACGAGACCAATGTTATACACTACTGATGGTATCTAATGGAAGTTTGTATTCATTTTCTGCCAAGTGATCTGGTAGCGGAGAAAGGCATTATTGCGAATTCAGAAGCTGCAGTACGGAAACCATAGCTGAAAACAATCCGCACTGCAACCACTAGATTATTGTAGCAGGCATATCAGGCCAGACTACAAAGCTTTCGATGGCCAGTAATTTATTAATTTACGATCTCTGAGTTGTTTACCCCCCCCCCCATCACGCGCGTTTTGTTTAGAGTATGAAGGCCAGTCTGTGACATGAAAACGACAAGATGGAGGCGAACATAACAGCGAAAAGGTGTAAATGAGGAGGAATGCATTACTCCCTTAGTTGTCATCACTTCGCTGTCGATATATCTATATACACACATATATATATATATATATATATATATATATATATATATATATATATACGTAGTACGTACGTACTACTACTACTACGTACGTACGTACTAACTAACG
>NW_014577260.1:327610-330525 GCF_000485595.1 Priapulus caudatus | reverse complement strand
TAGTACGTAGTACGTTACTACGTTACTTACCGTTACGTTACGTTACGTTACTACGTTACTACGTACTAGTATATATATACTATATATATATATATATATATATATATATATATATATATATATATATATAGGCCTTAGCTCACTTCCATGGCAACAAGATTTTCCGAATGCTATTTGAAGGTATGCCCGTCAAGCAGCCACCATCTCAACAAGAATGGGACTGGCATATTTTCCCGGAATGTAACAATAGCTCACTTGAAAACCAACTAGGCATGACTGAATGCTACAGCTGACTGCATAGGGGGCGCTGTAATCAACATCTGTGTCGCAGTAGGTCTCAGTCACCGGTAGATGCCTCCTCCTTCATCCGTGCCCTTATTCGTACTTAGTCACGTATCTCGTTTTTTAGATTACAAAAACTACAATTTACAGCTTTTTGCATCGTTGCTCAACGTACCATGGGCAGCGCCCATTCCGTCCGCAATGATGTTCCATTGTTATTTGCTGCTCACGAAACTTTTCATTTGCGATGAATATTTCGTGCCATGTCAAATTACGTAATCATCAGTGCCCATTCTCAACTGTCAAGGTTTGCACGTAAATGAAAATAATTCAACAGCTATTTATAAGCAACCACTCTCTGTTTGTAATGCGCGATCAAACGTAATTTAAGCGCTATTCCGTCGCTTTACTGTATCGCGATATCGTGCGAATATAGCAAAACTTTCCTCTCTCTCACTAAAAGCATGTTCCGTGTAATTCATCCTCCACGTAACTGGTTAATCAATAGATCTATTCTCCATTGCTATGATTCCGTTGTAGGGATGGACAAAACATGCGGATTTCGGCCCGACGGCTGGTGACTCAACTTGTTTCGGGCTAAACCAAGAAATCAACCTGTAGCGTAACAAACAGCAGCCGGATTCTGCTGCATCTCTACCACCTGTTTAATGGCGCGCATAGATGTTTGTTGTGCGATTACTCCTGCGTGCCCGGACGGGAGAAAGGCTAGTTTGTATAAGAAATTAGAAGACAATGATGGTTGATTAGTACACTGTTCGGGAGCCGGCAGGCCGACCTGTGGGCAAGTGTTGAGGCAATTAACTAAATAAACAGAGGAATCGTCCCTGCTCTCTCGCATTCTCTCTCTCCCTCTCTCTCTGTCTGTCTTTCTTTCTCTCCTCTCTCTCTCTCCTCCCGTCCTAATGTCATTATTGTGCTCTCTCTCCTGCTCGGTTACTCGCTCTCTCTATCGCTCAATCTGTCTGTATTTTTTACATTTACTTCTGTTGAAGATGAATGTTAAAGAAAAAGATGCGACGCACTGGCTATTAACCTGGTTATAAGCACTGGCTAGTAATCTACACACCCGCACCATGATACCTGTCCGCGTGTGCGCTCGCGAGAATGAGCAGAGGTTAAAACAATACAACTATATAACAATAATACAATAAGAGTGGAATATTGCGTTGCTATACTGTAAGTGATAGAGCATACAGGAGTGCCGGGGTTGGTTATGCCTATTATAATACACACCCAACCACTTCCTGATTTGCGATATTCCTTATCGTGAATTATTCCATGGAACTACCCGCCACGCAATCACCTACCTAGAGACAACCGAAGACGTTAGTAGGCGTCGACGGAAAAACGAACGGGACATGCAGTCTACAGCATAAAGTTACAGCGCCTACGGAGTTCCTGATGGAACGGTCTACAACATAGCCTTACAGTGTCTACACAGGTCCGGGGAGAATAACGTGATCCGCAAGTTTAACACGTGTTTCTATGCGACGCAAATATCGCTTTGTCTGTCCGGGGAGGGATCGTCATTAAAAGAAGTTCCGTGATGGCATTGTAGTATATTTGTCCGGCACACCCGAAACGAACTACATCAATTAATAGTGATAAACGAAGCTTGTTTCCACTGTCGAATGAAATGATGGATGTATGGGACCGTTGGGACGGAGTATAGATACTATCCGGTTGCATCCCGGCAGCACAAGCATCCCCGCGTGTATCAATACCGTGCACACATTGAATAGATACGCGCAGGTTATTCCGTATTAGCTTCTGTTGCGGTCTTTATAATGAGTTTTATTCATGCGCTATAACGACGTTTCTGTCTTGTCAATAGTCCATTGAGTCACACGAGACTAGCAATTTACACACCTTTTTAGCTTAAAAATAACGAGTAGTCAAGTTGAGAAAACAACCATTGTTTCTGATCGTGTACCCACACATGTATATATATATATATCACGCCGATCACACACACACGCGCGCACATACACACGCACACGCACGCACGCGTTCATGCGTCTTTAAGTAGGCCTACACGTATACGTGAAGAGTTGTCCGGAAAATACAGTTGCAAGGCATCATCTGTCATCCTGAAACGAACGTGCGAACGTTCCCAAGCCTATATGGCTGGAAATTCGGTAATAAAATGACATTTTTTTATTGCCCTTACAATTTTTTCCCCATTCTAATAGCCTACTGACATGTAACCTTGATCCCTTCTGCCTTACCTGGCGCATACAATAGATTTATCCCCGATTATTGTAAGCGAACAGTGCCCTGCCCGCTGAGCGCACACGGACACAACGCTGTCACGCAGTGATGGTAGAACGGCGACAACGCCCTTGCTATATATATATATATATATATATGTGTGTGTATGTGTGTGTGTGCGTGCGCGCGCGCGCGCGCGCGCGCGTGTGTGTGTGTGTGTGTGTGTGTGTGTGTGTGTGTGTGTGTGTGTGTGTGTGTGTGTGTGTGTGTGTGTAGTACGTACGTACGTACGTACGTACGTTAGTTAGTTGTTAGTAGTAGTCGTTCGTTACGTTACTTACCTAACTTACTTTAACTTCGTTCGTTCGTAGTTAGTTAAGTTAAGGTTAGTTACGGTAACG
>NW_014577260.1:315186-327600 GCF_000485595.1 Priapulus caudatus | reverse complement strand
CGTCCGTACGGCGACGACGACGACGACCGAACGAACCGTACCGTACGTACGTACGACGTACGTAGTAGTAGTAAGGACGGACGACGACCGTACCTCGTACTATACTATATATATATATATATATATATGTGTGTGTGTGTGTGTGTGCGTGCGCGCGCGCGCGCGCGCGCGCGTGTGTGTGTGTGTGTGTGTGTGTGTGTGTGTGTGTGTGTGTGTGTGTGTGTGTGTGTGTGTGTGTGTGTGTACTAGCGTAAGCACGTTACAAGGTTTATTGTGAATGCTTTCGTTGTACAACTTCATATTTCTGCTGATAGTATGTGAACACGTTGACAGATTGCAGATCGATATCAGCACTTTTGTACGAAACCTCTTTGAATTCACCATAGACCTAGACCCTTAAAGTAAAACTACCTTGAAACAGTGTTTCGCAGTTACTACTCGTACAATTTCACACACAAAAATGCATCGCATCCAAGGAAAGCAGTGCCACACAATCGCAAGTCTGTGTTGATTGTTCCCGCGGAGGTCCAACAGTTCCATAGCGACAACCTTTACTATCCAGCTACAAATACTTAACACTAAGCGACTTTTTGTTGGTTTACACACGATCTTATGTGGACCGTCAAAAGCCCGCCGTGCGTGCGCTGCTGAAATGTGCACGCACGCACTCTGTCTATCGCCGGTAAGACAGTCGCAATCTCACAACGTCAATGCGAAATACTGATTTGAACTGCACATGAATTATGCAGATTTGTTTTCAAACTGGTTTCATATCTGTAGCAGCCTGTTTATCGTCTAAATTATCTGTCGGTGTGTCTGTTACTCCGTCCGTCCGTCTAGCCATCCATCCGCCCATGAATCCATCTATCTATCCATTCGTCCATCCTGCCATTTCCCTCTCTCTTTCGCATGTGCTCTGTGGGAAAGTTCCAGCGATCGAAGTGGAAACAATCAGCGGCGGCATATTGCAGCCTGTCAACCCTGCTATCCTGCAATAAAGTCCCGATACCGTATTAAAATACCGCGCGTCTTTGTCGTGCACAATGGCAACTGTGACCACGAGCGGTTCCCACGTGACAATTATCCGTGATTAGGGGCGGAGGCAGTTCGAGGGGGTCGAGCATGTTTGGCTAGAATGGAATTATAAGCCCAGCTCAGATTTGCTCATGTTTCGCTCGTGTAGAGCCAGTCGTAAGACGAGGGTGGGGTGAGCTGGGTCACAGTGTGGTAGCCCAGACGGCTATCACACCCCAGCAATCACATCCTGCGCTGTCTGTGAAAACACCCGAATTAGTGATACTCATTGCCTTTAGTGGAGAGTTTTATGGTCATTTCGGCCACGAAATACTGTGTAGTTAATACTTCCGTTCGAAGTGGAACGTAAATGCAATGATAAACAGACCGCTCCAACAACTGTGCATCTCATCGTATTTCAAAAACGAGTTTGCGAATATATCGCATGCGCTTGGTATCAAAAAGCAATTTTCACGGATGAGCTAGAGAAATAGCTTTTGATATATTTCGGAATAACGTATGCCGACTTTGAATTAATTTGCCTAGGAATAGAATGTAAAATCAGAAAAAAGAGAAGACGAGAGAAGGAAGGAAAGATACTGAGCAAACCAGAAGAAAACAGGAAGTAACCACGAAGAAAAAAATAGATGAATCTCAAAATGTGGTGGCGAGTCATGCATAAAGCGATTGTTTACCGCTTTAAGGAATAAACATAATAACACATCATCCCCGAAGTAACACCGGGGCGTGTATAAAATGTCAATAACGCCGGCGGAGGCCAGGAAGTTGATGACTGCGTTCGCCTGTGACTGGATTCTTGTTCAATTCACCCAACCGAATGACGACTATCAAGTAGTGATGGGGATCGGTTGGAATTTCATCATCGATCATCGGTTGCACCCAACCGATCGATGATCGAAGATAATCGGTTGAATGGTAACGATCGCGGCAACCAGATATTGAAATATATCATATATCATATAATACAGAATTTTTTATAATACAATATTCTAAAGCCATGTAACAGTATGCTTGCTTTGTGTTTGGTGTAGGTTAGATTTACTGTCTCCAAACTGTAGCCTAAAGTAACCAAAAAAACACAAAAATAAAATAACGAGTCATTTCATCAACGTTTGGCAATTATATTTTAAATTAAATTAAATCAATTTTTTTTTGATAATCGATTATTTATTTTCATAATCGAGCGCTCGGTCGGTTGCTGCAACAACTGACTTTCGATTATAATCGATCATCGGGACATCACTATACTATCAAGTAGTGTTGTCAATCGGTTGTAATTTCGTAATCGATCATCGGTTGGACCCAAGTAACCGATGATCGGTTACAATCGGTTACTCGGGGTGTTGAATGCCTGCGTGTGCGCAACGTCGTGCGCATGGACGTGTGTGCATGTATGTGATTGTTTAGACCTGTTTACTGTTTGTTTTGCACTGTTTACTACTGTGTGTGTATAATACATGTATGTGAATAAAGGATAACTTGTATAGTAGCGATGATATCTCTGATTCTCATCACTTTTCCAAGTTTTCTTGTTCAAGTTTAAAAAAAAAAGATTTAAAAATAGATGAAAAAAAAAGATTTTGATAACCAAGCGCTTGGTTCGAACCACTGTTCAACCGATGATCGAGTATAATCGATGATCGTGACATCACTACTATCAAGGATAATTCTTAGTTGTGTAGCGCCGGGATGAACTGGCGGACCTCAGCTGAGTCAAATGTACGATAGCTATACGCTAGCTAGTGTCGAATCTAGCGTAAACTAAACTGCAATGTCGCAATACCGTAAATACATGCATGTGCGATAGTCTAGCGTACACCTTAACCTGAATCTCGCAATAGTAGTAGCACGTAAAAACACATGCATGTACGATAGTCTAGCGTAAACTGAACTGCAATCTCGTAATATTAGTAGCACGTAAATACATGCATATGCGATAGTCTATATAAACCGAATTTCAATCTCGCTATACTAGTAGCACGTAAATACATGCATGTACGATAGTCTAGCGTAAACCGAATTTCAATCCCGCTATATTAGTAGCACGCAATACTAGTAGCACGTAAATACATGCATGCGCAGGTTTTGCGATTCACGTTAGCCTCGCTGTGAGCTTAGTCGCACGTGAATTATTGAAACGCTTGTTTGTTAGCGCACACGGCGACACACGGGTTTATTACCGCTTCATGGTGAACGAAAATGCGCGACGCGTTCACAATTCCTCCGATTCTGCACGATTCGAGCATAAATCGCGACAGCGTTCATGGTTCCTTACATAAAATGACGTTTAAGCGGCATCGGACCGATTTTATGAGCCCAGTGTAACGAGGGCGTCCTTGCGCGAAACAGTCGCAGAAATTTTGTGGACGCCAATGACTGAAGCAGTGACACTGGCCTCTGGTCCTTACACGTAATTCCTTCACGTGTTTTACTCGCCCCTGCGGGGTTCCCCGGCCCCGCATTAATACGGTTATGATATGTGCAGGTTCACTCATAACTCAATGACCGTGGCCACCATGGACCCCGCACTCATACACGCGCAGCAACCAGCATTTTCTCCAAGTACTTTCACTAGCCGAGCTAGCGGCGACGGGCGCCATAATCACCACGAACAATCACTTTTCCCAAGCGCTTTCACGAGTCGAGGTAGCCGCGAAGGTATCATCAGATACAGATCTGACACAGGGATCAAGTCATCCATTGGCTTTGTTCCCGCCGTGGAGTTCAACACCACGACGGCTTTCACTAAGTGCTCGGCAAATATTTTCCTTGCCTGTCACCTCAGCAAGGCAGAGTGATGTGCAGGCAGAAGAGTTATACCGGGAAGGGTTAGGGCTAGGGTTAGGGTTAGGGTTAGGGTTAGGATTACTAACATCATGGAAGAAAATATGTGTTCGCATGCATTCGTTTTTTTGTCACTCCTTTCTTTAAATCCTCCCATATTCTACCCACATTTCTGTCACTCTCCGCCAGCAATTAGACTTTCTCTCTCTCTCATACACACACGAAACAGTTGTTTCAAGATGGCTGCCATTAATGACTTATTTTGGTATTGAGCGCTTAAATTGTATATTTTTCGCTTAATTTTATAAATCAAGTGCTCAATTTATCTGTTCCTACTATTACATCTGAAACCGTGGACAGGTAAACACTGATTTGAACCCTAACCATAGTGTCATATCGCTGACAACTTTAGTTGGCAATTCGTTGGCAATCAGATGAAGGACATAAGAAAAGAACTACAGGAGATTCTGGCCGCAAAATATGAGGAACTAATAGAGGAACTGGATCGCAACAATAAGAAAACTAAGGCCCTAGAAGATAGGAACTCGGTTCTAGAAGCAAGCAACATTGCGCACGATGAGAGGATTATTAACCCAGATAAATCACTAGATAACCTCGAACATTATGGGAGAAGGGACTGTGTGGAAATCACTAACATACCCTGGAGTGACCAAGAAAATACATCAACTATAGTTAAGAAAATTGCTACTAACATGGGCCTGCAAATGACTGACGGTGATATCAGCACCACCCACCGGCTACCAAAACCGCGATCTGGTGCAGCCCCTGCGATAATAGTTAAATTTACTCGTAGGGACATGCGTATTGCATTTTATGCTAAAAGAAAACTGGCCGGCACAGCTGCGGATCTAGAGTATTCGGCTCACACTAAAATTTTCATAAACGAGAGCCTCACTAGGGAACGCAGAAAAATCTTCCATGAGGTGCTAAAGTTCAAAAAGGAAAACGGGGTACCGATTCATTTGGACACATTTTGGAAAAATTTTCATTAAAAAATCAGAGAGCAGCGAAACACGAATTTGAGGACCCTGTAGATTACCCAATCGCAGATCTTACCAAAAAAATTAATACCCACCTAATGGTTAAATACGCCTGCTCTTGCTCTACAAAAGCATGTAAAAGTAACCAAAGAGCCATACAGTGTGATATTTGTGATGATTGGTGCCATCTAAAGTGCACACAAATAACTAATAATCAGTTCCTAACTCTCTCAATCTCTGACTCTAAATTTTTCTGCAAAAGTTGTCTAGACTCCACTCTTCCCTTCCAGTCAATAGATGACGATGATGTTATCGATCTATATTCAAATGTGGCTGGTTATGATTTTACAAATTTATCGTCTAATCACTGTTTAACTGACTCCCTGGCTTATTTGGACAAAAACGACGACTCTGACCCAGACAAATATGTAATTCAGCCTTCCAGCAAATACTACAAACATGATCTATTGCAAAAGCTGCTAAACACTTATGAGAATAGAGATCTTTTAATATTGCACTGTAACACCAGGAGTCTGTCAAAAAATCTAACCAATTTACAGGATTTACTAAACCAAATGCCTGTGGCACCCGATATCATAGGAATTACTGAGACTAAATTCAATTCAAAGGCTAACTATAATGTTGACCTGCCTAACTACACTTTCATCCATGTTAACTCTGTAACTAATGCAGGTGGAGTTGGACTATATATCAAAGATTCAATAAGCTTTACTATCGTACAGAACCTAACATTTAATAACATAGCTTGTGAAAGCCTATGGGTAAAACTGCAACTAAGTAATAAACAGAAAGGCAATCCAATTATTGGTGTAATTTACAGACACCCTAATCAAGACATTGAGCCATTTGACAATAACATGCAGGATATTTTAGCTAAACTAAATTCATTAAAATCTCCCTATTACATTACTGGTGACATTAATATTAACTTATTAAAGTTTGCATCTAACAAATATACCAACAACTATCTAAACAACATCTATTCCAGTGGGTGCATTCCTTTAATAACTAAACATACGCGACTTACCTCGACTAGCCAATCTCTAATTGATCACTTTTACACCAATGACCTAAACAGCTCAATTACGGCTAGCATAATCTTACATGATGTGTCAGACCACTTACCAATATTTATTCTAGTAAAGCATGCCAATGTAAAGAAAACTTACCACAAAATTAAAAAGAGAGATACTAGGCGATTTGAGCCAGATTCATATCTGGATGACCTTCAACATACCATAAATATTTATAACCTAAACGAAGGTGATATTCATACCTCAATGCAAAAACTAATCGATATAATGCGATGTAACATTGACAAGCATGCTCCAGAGAAAGTTATGTCCAGAAAAGAAACTAAGCGTACTAATTAACTAACACTCTCTGGCTAACTAAAGGACTTCTAAAATCAATTCAGACAAAAAATAAAATGTTCTCCACTCACTTCCTATCCAACAGTGATTTGCTCAAACGTAGATATAAACAATATTCTAATAAACTAACACACCTAAAGGAAGCTGCAAGAAAGAGTTACTACTGCACCCAATTTCATAGACATAAAACGAATATAAAATTAACATGGCAAACCATAAATAACATAATTAAAATAAAAAATAAAAGCTCCGTTTCTCCAGAGTTCCTCGTAAGTAACGATAGATTAACTTCAAATAATCCTGTTCCAGGTTGTGGAGTCTCTGGTTTCGTGATGCGGCCTTTGTGTTGGCTTTTCGTTGTGTGTGATTTGTTGCCTGTGCTGAGTGTTGTGTGATCTTCAATTGTTGTGCTTTAATTTTTTCTTTCCCTGTCAATTATTGTTCAGCTATGCGTCTGTGAGCGCTTTTTCTTTTCTGATAGTCTATATATATATATATATTTGGGACCTGCATATGTATAATTGTTTGTATTGCGCGTCTTCAGGCTCAATGTGGACTCAGGGTAATTTGCATGTAGTTTATTTATTATTTATTTATTTTTCATAACAACGCTCATATATATTTTTGTATTATCCAATTGTCATCATGGTTCAAGTCTTGAATCAACTTTAAGTAACTAACTGTAAGTTAGCGGAGTGGCTGACTTGAAGAACTGTATAGTCAATTCGCCCTCCCTCGCTGTATTTATTAAAAAAAACTTGTCGTGATATAATTATGTAACAATGTAATATACTAGAAAGCGTAAATAAATTTCAAAATCTAAATCTAATCTAAATCTAAAATCTAAATCACACACACACACACACACACACACACACACACACACACACACACACACACACACTCATTATTTCTTTGGCCACTGTTGCCAGCCCTCACGCCCAACATCGGTCAACACACGCCACAAAAGTTCGCATGCAAATAACGGCCAATTAAATGCAGGCGGTAAAATACTCGCGCAAATTGGTGCAAATTTGAATACATAGCCTGTTCAAACAACGTGTCGATGAAGAATTCCGACAGTACTCCACGGTGGCTCCGCCACGATGTCTCTATAAGCGAAAAAGCCACGCTATCGAAGGCATTCCATCGAAGATGCTTAATTTCCTGCTCCATTTTGCCCGTTTTCTATTTTGATATAAAATTATTATAATTTATTTTGCGCTCCAGAGTAGTCCCCGTCGTAAAACTCCCAACGGTAATCAGTGTTTTAATGCATGAATACTATATTCGGACACGTATATGATATATGTTGATATTGGCTACTGATATCTAGACGACCATTATTCATTTTGTAAAAATAATAACGATAATAATCAATTTCAGTTAACATGGCCGAGTCATAAAAAGCGTAGAATGCGTTCCATAATGGTCGTCCGATAATTGGGATTAGAAGGGAATCGTGTAACAAAGACGGTCTTGAAACGCACACGCAAGCGCACACAAAAGCTCACACGCACGCGCGTAGATTCGTACACGTACAAAGGCAGATTCACGCACGCACGCACTCGTAAGAAACTTGTAAGGCACCGATCAAAGGCAGCCCTCCCGCACCAAAGCATCCAGCCAAGAAATACGAATGCGGGCGCACATGTATTATTGCATCGACACCACGCGGTGTGTGCCGACGCTTATATCTATATGCTACCTCCCAGATGAGTATGAATCGGTCGGACGTCGATAAGATGTCGGACATCCTTGAATGACACGTTGACCGATGGCTCCCAGAGGTTGGGAGAGAGAGGCAATACTAGAGACACGGCCAGGTTCCGACATCTCACCACTCAAATATATTTCGTGATCGAGAAACGGATCGTCTCATCGGTGGGCCACCGTCCGTCATCAATCATCCGCCCCGCCTGCCACTTACACAACCGGCGCATTGTGTAAGCAAGAGCATTCTACTCTTGGTGTAAGTCATAAAAACACGCTTACGCACGAACGCACGCACGTACGCACGCGCGCGTAAACACATGCACACCCACAGATAAACGTAGGTGGTGCGTATATACTCACTTACGCAAAAGGGCATAGACGTACATACGCACGCACATACACACGCACGCACGCACGCACGCACGCACACACACACACGCACGCACGCACGCACGCACGCACGCACGCACGCACGCACGCATGCACATACACACACACGCACACGCACACGCACACGCACACGCACGCACACACACACGTATATCGCGATATTTAACTACACAACCATCAGCATCAATCATACGCGATGTGCATGCAAAGACGAATACAGACGACCTTCGAGACTTGGTGGTTGTGGGGGGGGGGAGGGCAGGAGGAGAAAGACGCGCGCGCAATGACCATGCACTTGGGTGCGCAGCGATGTGTGTGCGGGCAGTAGGTGTAAGAGTGTGTGAGTCAGTGTATGTAAGTGATGCGATCATGCGAGTCAGTGTATGTAAGCACAGCCTGCTATATCAACAGCAATGTCGAATTCCAGCATGAAGCTTTTGTTGAATTTGTTCAGTGTGTTCAGCATACACAGAATGTGTACGTCGAATGGCGATATACATCCCGTATTTGACGACACCGTATATGCGGTTTAGGAGCCGTACACACTTACTAACGTCGTATTTCTATTTAACACGAATTTATCTACATAGTCCACTGTAACAATGCAAATTAATAATAATCTTCTAAAAAATTCTATCCACGTAGCTTTGCGGAAGTTTCTAATGCAAATAATTACATTCAATTTACGCGTGTATAATATAATATGCACAGAGCATGCGTATAATATACGAATATACAATAATATCCAGGCCTATATTATAGAGACAGAAGTGCGTGCAGCTCTCGGTATGCCAACACGTGATACACATGAACTGATGAAACACGAAAGTGTCTCCAGAAGGAATATGACGGCGGCGTACAGAATATGGCGTTGGTAAGTGCACGGTTAAGCAGACGGAAGTAGCCCGGAAAAAGGCGGCGATCTTCGACGGCGTGTATCAAAACGTCGTTAACCTTGAGTGGATTGAAAGCGTCACAGATGCGGCGGCGGGGAGCGGCGGGGAGCGGCGGGGAGCGGCAGTCGCGGCTGTCAGGTGCGGATGAAATACGAGCCATTCAGCGTAGCCTAGTTTATCTGCCGACCAAATACACATCGTGCGGCGTTAACGAGCGGAGAACGTGCAGCAAAACAGCGCGAAACTCATCTAGCGACGGCCCGACGAGAGATGCATTCTATTTCCAACGCGTAACAGGTAACGACGAACAGCACCGAATCACAAATGCATGATATATGTAAAAGATCTTGTGATTTATACGCGCCACACTTCGGCCATTCTTAATCATTACCGCTGATATACGTTTAATGATTTCGGTTCTTTATTTCAAGCACCCATAAATTGATCATTAAACAGCCCCAAGACTCATCGCTGAGCGGATTGTTACAGCCCGGCGCAACTTATATAGTAGCAGTTCTGAGCCTAACGATACGATACCCACGAGAGTACGATACCCACGGGTGGCCCTGGTAATGGTAAGCAAACAGTGTTAGTGAAAGTACGGAAATACGGCTTTTGTTCTTGGGGGATGTTTTTATGCGATGCTTCTTTTAATATCCATTATAGTGTTAGGAAACCTATGCAAACAGTCGATGTGTAATCTAGAGTTCTAACCACGTTACTCTGTCGGTAACTTACGTCACCACTTTTCGCACTCGCTCGCGTCCTCCCTTCTCCCCACCCTCTTCCTCTTCACACACACGCACGAACGCACGCACACACACACACGCACACACACACACACACACACACTCTTGTTTATTTTCCCATGCTCTCTGTTTCGCGCCTATCCTAGTGTGTGGTCAGAATTCCTGCTTCTTCCTTCTCCCCGTTCACACCTTTTCCCTCTTTCCTGCAAACGCAACCGGCTCCATCGTCTCACAACCCAATATAGGGTCAGCGCCCGCTCACCGCTGAGTCTCCCCCATCGACGTCAAGGTTAGCTGCCCTCTCAAAAGCTATTGAACTTCCACGAGTAGAATAATATCTCATATCTCCAGATGCACACAGCAGCTGCTGGCCTGACTAACAACGTTGTAATTAAACAGGGGGGGGGGGAGATAATTTTAGCGTCTGATTAAAAGTGAACAAAAAACAACAAGTAGGCACGGGCTTAACTCTTTGCGCATGCAACCCCAATTAAAATGCGAATGCGAAGTCTCGTAATATTTGCTCGCGCTGGTCGTCGTGGATATGCCTTGGTGCAGGTCTGACGAACGCACGTAGGCAGAGCTGTGCCAACAGAGAGTGAAATCGACCGGCTATAATCTATAGTATAATCACCTGCTCAGAAAATTACTGGTTTAGGCAGCGCGCCGCGGTTTTTGTGTCGTTTCGGAAGCTGGGCAATAGCCGAAATCGGAAGCCTCGTGCCGAGTGCTCGCGTGTGCCGCGTATAAGCAAGCACCCACGTCATTAATGTGCTGCTGACAAAAAGCGAAGCCATATATCTAACCGAACGCGGCACGGATGCAGGCGCCACAATGGAAAGAAAACTATAAACTTGAAAGTAAACTATGAAGTTGAAACAACGATTTGGTTATATAATAATATATCCTACTTATGAACCAACCACAATTCCACAGTGGGCCCTCGGTTGATCAAGATTCGTTTGCTAGTAAGCGGCCTCGTGCTCAAAGATCCCGCTGTCTACTACACGGAAATAAATAAAGTATATGAAAAGTGGCAACCTTTCGAAAATTCACAACCGGACACACTGGCATTCTCACTGTGAAAAACAGCAACTGTTTTGTCAATCGAATACCAGTAGTAACCTAGACTAACCATCAATTGTTAGATGACTGCAGTCAAATTAGTGTCAGAGGTCGTCCTCCGAGCACGGATCGTGTTTCTAGGCGGAGTCACTGCTAACCAGGGACGTACGAGTGAAAGTGCGCGCAAGTTAAAAAACCTGACATTGCGTTATTGTACCCGTCGTGACAGTACCGAATTACTGCAATTACGACCGAACTATGCAGCTAACAAGCCGTTGTTCTCCCTCACGCAATAATTTACGTACGTTTCAAACGTGCTAGTAGACCTTCAAACGTAACTTAGTCGACCTCAGGAACAGTCTATTGGGCTGGGCAGACAGCGACATTTCTCTGTGTCAGCTACGCCCATCCACGACCACAAACTCACCCCTCCCCCAACAATATTCACACGCATTATTCCTGTAGGCACACGAACATCACTGTATATGATGGTACCCACTCTAATAACCCACTCCAAGTCAATAACCGGGAAAGCATGAAGACAGGGCGCTAACCACATGGCTCTCTCGTGCGAGTGTTATTTATGCTCATGAGTGTTATTTACTGGCAATTCCGAATGAGCATGCAGTCGGTACGCGGTCATTATGACTGCAATCGTGGTGCATGCATGTGCATAGCATGACCCTTCCTGTTTAGGTATATAACCTTACTAACCGCGCGGTTGGTTTGTATCGAGAGTCGAAGCGCTTGAAACGAAAACAGCAAGATGAGACGTTGTTTCAACTAACAAATACAACAATTTTGCAACGCTGCGCCAACGTTGGCGCCTGATGTTGTTTCAACATTATTTCAACATCATTTGCCTGCTGGACTCCGCTTCTTCCGTTCCGGCGAGATACACAGCCATGGTTCAGCGGTGTTCATAATTGCCCCCCCCCCCTTCCACACACGGAGGCATGAAGATCACATTGGGCCCACGCTCGTGCTATCATAGTACCCGTTCACTATAGTTATAACTGCAACGACATACTGATTCTAAATTAAACTGCAATTATAGTGAGGGTGTCAATTAAAGATACGATGGTGAACTGATAGCTTGTAATCGGACATTCGGTCAGGCAGGAGTCAGGCAGTGAGTCAGGTAGTCACTTAGTCAGTCTCTCATCAGGCTGCATCGATGTCTGTCTGTCTCCCCGTCTGCCTGCCTGCGTGTGTGCATGTGTGCGTGCGTGCCTGCGCGCCTACCTGCCTGCCTGCGTGCGTGCATGCGTGCGTGCGTGCCTGCCTGCGCGCCTACCTGCCTGCCTGCGTGCGTGCATGCGTGCGTGCGTGCCTGCCTGCGCGCCTACCTGCCTGCCTGCGTGCGTGTGTGCGTGCGTGCGTG
>NW_014577260.1:310492-314014 GCF_000485595.1 Priapulus caudatus | reverse complement strand
GTCGTCTCTCTCTCTCGTCGTCTCGTCTCTCTTCTCTCTCTCTCTCTCTCTCTCTCTCTCTCTCTCTCTCTCTCTCGCTCTGGTGCGCGCACAAACTCTTGCTTGCTCTAGCTTGCTTTCTTATTCTCTATTGTTATCTTGTCTTACTTTTTTGTCTTTACTTTCCCTCTATTCCATGCCACATTCCCGTCCATCGTTGTCTCGATGTGTTTCCTCATACCTGTCCTAGCTCGCGTCTATCTCACAGGTGTCTAGTAAACGCGTTCGGTCAGATACACATGCAGGCGGACTAGAAAGCTGTCTAAACACCACGTTTTAGTTTCGTCTGACAGGTTGAGCTTGTAGAATGACACGAGCGTCCGTCCGTCTGTCCGTCTGTCCGTCGGTCAACAATATGGGCACAAATCTAAACAGCTTGACGTACGATGTTGAAATTCTGGACGTAGGGAGCAATCCGAAACGACGTTGGGGCATCGCATTCAAGTTAAAAAAATCAGAGGTTACGAAGCGCAAGGGGGAGGGGAAATTACGTCCCATAAACTTAAGTTATAGGACCGGCATTGAGGAAAAGCAGAATTACGACAGAAATGTAAATGGCTCGACGTGTGTTCTTTATATTTGGCATATAGACTCAGGGTGAGCGTTACTGTTAACAAAAGACTGAATTGTTTTTGCTAGTGGAGCCTATATACATGTGTGGGATGTGAAAGGCTACGATTTTATAGTTAATTTTGTTGTTGAAGAAGGTTGCAGTTAAAGCTCAACGAGGTGTAATAAATCATATGCCATGCATTCCGTACTCAAGATACGGTGCTAGTATCCTCGCATCGATCGCACCAAGACAGCAACCACCATATATTTTATAACCATTATAAACATGCACAAATTTGTATCAGTTGTGTGTGCATGGCGGTTGATACATACAATGCATTACACACAGTTAAAACATTTCTGATTACATAACTACACCGTCATTGCTAATATATAACAGTGTACATTATTAATAATTCCACTGTGTTATGCGATCGCTAATTGGCCGAAGAGTTGACGATATGTCTAAAAAAGGGTAGAAGACAATAAGACGTAACTATAGCTGACCGACCACAGAGAGAGAATATAGGATATCTGTGGGAATACTCCTAATAACCCCTCTCCCACTCTCTCTTTTCCTTTCTTTCTCTCTTTCTTTCCTCCCTCCCTCCCTTCTACCACCCCACCCTCCATCCCCTTCTCTTTCCCTCTCCTATCTCGTTCTTGTTACCTATATACCTCTTCTTCTCGCTATTACTGCATAACTACCCCGTCTCTATCTACCTGTCTTTCCCCTCTCACACGAGCACTGCGCTCTACGGCAGTTGTTAACAAAGGTAAACATGCTGTCGCGGACGATCAGCAACAGCCAGGGCATGCGCCGTATTTTAGGTCTGTGTGAGGTGAGACCCTCCCAAAAAGAAACCCAACGTAGCGCCTCCCATATTATAGTACATACAGCCACACCATCTGTATTCCCATGTCGCTGGGGACCCATTATAAAACGGAGCATAAAAACAGTGTACATTAGGATAGTGCCTAGAAGTAACAAGCTAATTTACGCCCTTAACATACTTTGCGTCGTAACGTCCTTAACGTTCTTTACGTACGTAAAACTATTAAAATTAAAATCTCTCAAATAAATCGAAAAATAAATACTGTTAAATACAATATTGCAGTAATGAATAATAATATTAATAACTACTAAAATATTAAATGTAGACAAATGAGGTCTCACCTGTTAGCGCACGTTATACGGATTACTCTATCATAAAAGTTCCTGCGAGTTTGAGCTGTTGCAGGCTATAAAACAGCAAATGAGCAGAAAACTTGCGCCTGCACTCCTAAAATTCGCGTAAATGAAATCTGAACGTATTCCTTCAAAAAGAAAGTGCACCTGTTCACGTGACGTAAATTGTTTTAGATCCTATCTCGACATGCAGACAAAGATAAGAACGCGCAGAGACAGGATCCCGGTCGATGGCATCTCGTGAGACGCGAGAATCGCGTGCTATTGATATGGACATAAAGATGCAGATCGGTGCACATTTTGGTGAAGAACATAATGTGTGAGTGTTCTAAGACATGTTAGCCTTACTGTATGCGCTTGGTGCATGCTACACAAAGAATCCCGGTATAATAGTGCCGAGAACGGTCGAGAAAATATGAACAGGGTTGCAAAAACATGCGGTAATCCGTACTTTAAACAATGTCTTTAAATAATCGTTCATTACTCGCGCGTATATTTGACGCCAAAATTCCCGTTCTACACGTCTTACAATAGGGTGTTGAGTTCCAACTCACGATAGAACACTCTATTGTAAGTCGTAGGTTTACAATAGTATTACGTTATTGGGAGTTCAACCATATAAGTTGAATCCTCACGTTACCTCTACTGTCAGCGCGACAGATTCGATGTGCTGGGCGTAGCTATATGTCTATATTCTAACTAGAATCTATAAAACATTTATTGAAATTCTGCGCCGACTGACGGAGGATGCGTGCACGCCTGTTCTAGTTCAGCCTGTTCTGCTAGCATCTATGACAAATACGACATACGCATAATATTATATGCTCTCCTATGACACTATTTGTCATAGGAAAATTCTTCTTATGACAAATATTGTTGTATGTGTTGTGCGCATCATAGGAGTCTATAGAGCGCTATTATGAACGCAAGCAGTGAATTTCATCTGTAAAGCGGAACGAAGTTGACTCGCCAATATTTGTCATAGGAAGAATCTTCCTATGACAAATAGTGTCATAGGAGAGCGTATATGCGTGTGTCGTATTTGTCATAGATGCAAGCAGAACTTGTTGTCTAGTTAACCCCGCCCCAGCTTTCATTCACTTAGCGTTATTCAGGGAGTCTACACAAATCAAGAACGAATGACCAGAAACAGTGTCCGTCTACGCATCTGTACATTCGCCTTCTTCTTAATTCATCAACCGATGAATCTATTTATCTATCTATCCATATATCGATCAATTGATTGATCGAGAAAATAAAGCAATTATAGTTACTGTTGCTCAAGTGTATAACAACATCTCGGTACTAAAGTTGTGAAGTTATAGTACTGATGCGACAAGAACACATGAATGGGGTTTGGTGGTCATTAATTATCTATTAGATTCATGTGGCGCGTTCCATTGCGTGAATACAAATGTGCATTAGCCTACATTAGAACATCTCCTAAACTCGCATTCTAACATCTCCACGCCATATTCAACTGGTTAAAATTTGATTACGATGATAAATGAGTTTGTATAAATAAACTTGTTCTGCAAACTCTTGAATAAACAAAACTAAATAAAAAAGAGAGCAAGACACGATAGATATGAATGCCGTAAGGTAAGGAAGGTCCATATTGCAGCCCCAGATATAATTACTCACAGTATTGTTCGCACGTACGCAAGATGCATACATCCTCAGTCACACACACACGCGCACGCACGCACGCACACACACACACATATATATATATATATATA
>NW_014577260.1:307579-309669 GCF_000485595.1 Priapulus caudatus | reverse complement strand
TATATATATATATATATATGTGTGTGTGTGTGCGTGCGTGCGTGCGTGCGTGCGTGCGTGCGTGCGTGCGTGCGTGTGTGATGTATGTATGTGCATTCCTGAACGCGTGTATGTGTGCGCTCATCAACGTGGAATCGGCGCGACGAGGGGGGGGGGAACTGCGGCTTACAATGGTGCCGCGAAGGCAGCGCGCAGACCATTGACCGCACCTGTCAGGCTGCTCAATGGGCATCATAACTAAGACATTACTGCTCGATGACAGCTCTCATCTTCGCGAACATGCGACCGGGGCAATCGCGCTACGGTGATGTGTCCCGATGAATCCCGATGATACCCGATGATACCCGATAATGCCCGATGAATCCCGATGATACCCGATGATACCCGATAATGCCCGATGAGTTCCGATGATACAGGATGCACACGCGCGTCCGTCGCGCCTCTAAACAGTGTAAACACTGCAGTAGTTTAGCCCCTGCCCAGCAGGAAGCGGCCTGTCCCATGAACCCATGAGACCCTGACATGCACCTTCCTCAGACAGGACGAAGACATGCGCAAACACTGCAGTGAATTTCACTCTAGTAAAGCTTTCTACGCACTAATAACCACTTACAGTATGCGCGAAGATATTAAGAATAATTTTTCCCTACCGTAACGGAAAGAGGAGGAGTGTAATTCGGTACTATGGCACGTGTTCGAAACGCACGACGGCTGAAGCAACAACGGAACAGACCGCGTGTAAAAGCATCCCTTTCGGAACAATCGCGAGGAAAAGCACCCCTCTCGGAACAATCGCGAAGAAAAGCACCCCTCTCGGAACAATCGCGAAGAAAAGCATCGAATAAAAAAACTGGGACGAAATCGGCGAAAGAAACAACATCTCCGGGACTGACAATAACGTCGCCGTGACACAGACGCGCATGCGCAGCATCCTACGCGGTGACGTCAGAACGCGACGTCGCGCGCAGCCTCTGAAGAAGACCTCACTCCGAAACTGTCAACTTCATATCAAAGGTGACAAGTCGCGTGGCGGTGGCGGCGGTGGACACCCGTGTGCGTGGCGGAGAATTCACAACCGTCGCGACGCCGCGGTGGTAAATCTGGGTTAGTGGGCCAGTAAAAGTAACAAGTATAGCTAGAGCTATACGCGTGACTCACTCTCTCTCGCTGGACTGTCACGCGTGCGTGCGTGCGTGCGCTCTCCCAACTCAGAAGTAGACCATTTCGCCGAAAATTAGCCGTGGTTCGTTCGCACACGCGACGGCGGGAAGTTATGCTAACGACTTATGCCGGGAATAACACGAAATCGTTCCCTGAAGACAGACCGCGACGATGACTCATGTGCACGCAGACGCGAGACAGACCTGTGTGTCTCGGGTATGGGAGCAGGGACCCCTCGTTATAGCGGCTAACCCCTTCTAGCACAAATATGCGAGATGTGCTTTCCGGCCGTACGCTTCTAAAAACGCGTCGCGTTTCTCCGCCGCTTTCTCTCGGCTAGAGGTTCGTACCGAAACGCAACATGTCGAATATGCCAAGCACACAGAGCCGAGGACACCTCTCACCCGCAAGTTCGTGTATACAGATATTAGGCATGTACACGCCCTTATTAGCGTTTCATGTTCGACAATACCGATTAAAATCACGTCATCAGTTACGTGCACTCAAGGTTGACCTTTATACGTCGTCATTCGCGTGTTACAATTTGTCGAGAACTACAAAAGCATAATCGGCGACGCCGCAAATGAGGTTGTCTGGTGTCCAATGTCATGGTGCCCACGATTACACGTCACTGGGGGTAGATGTATAGTCAGTGTTACATGTCATGGACAAAAAAAGACACACGGCAGATTGAGTATTAACACGTGCAACGTATTGGGCGCAGTGATTTGGTCCAACGTTAGATGTCATTGATAAACGTTGTCTACAATGCTGAATGTCACGGTAGAATGTTTTGTGTTCTACCCCCCCCCCCAGTAAAATGTTTTGTGTTCTAACCCCCCCCCCCCCTCCACCCACACACACACACACACACACACACACACACACACACACACACACACACACACACACACACACACACACACACA
>NW_014577260.1:301236-304587 GCF_000485595.1 Priapulus caudatus | reverse complement strand
AACCTCCTTCTCTCCATCTTCTCACCTCTCTCTCTCTCTCTTTCTCTTTTTCTCTTTCTTTCTTTCTCTCTCTCTCTCTCTCTCTCTCTCTCTCTCTCTCTGTCTCTCCATCTCGCTCTCGCTCTCTCTCTTATTTCGATGAGTTACGTTATTATTTTCTCATCCATTGACTGCATTTTATACTTGCATTGTCTGCCCCTTGCTCTCATTCCCTTGTCGTTTTTCTCTCTTTCCGTCCCTCCACTGCTCCCTCTCTTTATTGTGTCGCACAAATTTTATTGCCGAGTGTGATGTGATGTTTGCATCCACACATTCGCTATAGGCATAAAGGGCAAATGTGAGCCAAACAATTAGATTTCCCATGTACTAAATTTTCACAACCCAGACGAGAAGAAGCGCTGAAAGGGCTACAGTGAAGCTATACACCTAAAGCGAAAAACGAATAACATGTGAAGATGAAATGAACCTATCTCCACTTTTTGCATATCTCGCAATTTTTTTGTACAAAAAATACGATACCTAATGAGAACATTAGTAATGGAAAGCATTGGAAACAGACGCAGAGTAGCGATGACATACTCAGCTGGCCCCAGCCGCGCGATCACTACACATAACGCATCCTTTTTTAGCCAGGGTCCACAAAGACTCAATAAGTCGAGCGACATGCGTTGCATGCAACGAGCGAACAAAATCAGTTATTGTTGCAGTAGAAGCCCTGCCCTAACACAGACCTTCCCCCAGGGGGCGAGTGCAGCGACAAACCACTGAATAATACATGCAGCGAGCTTTGATAGCCGTACACACCTAATTACGCTCACTCACTGTAACTTATCCTGCTGCGCTTTCGCAGTAAAGGTTGGACAACCCTAGCGTCCACATTAGCTATACGCGCCGCATGTGGATCGCTCGCGGGCATGCCCATATTTGGATTGCCGCGTGGAAATGCGTCCGAGGCAGGCGCAACCCTTTCTACTGTAAATAAACCGCGTGGGTGTATTCTCGCGTTTAGTGCTGATGCCTCGTTGCATACGTATGATAAATTGTTTGCATAGCGTCACTCGCCGCGCGCGATCGGCTTCCTAATGGATACAAGATCAACGAGGTTGTGACATTTCAGTCAACCAGGTGATCTTTTAGAAATAATATATATTATACCTAATATACGCCTACATAATACATATTAGACCTAATATACGCCTACATAATACATATTAGACCTTATATATATATAACATGCGGGAATATTGTCTATAATGTGCTATAACAAATTCACGAAGATTGCTTCGCTTGCTTACTTGAAGTATGTCACATCGCATGTACTGAGGGTTGGCTAATATGTAACACCATGCCCAGGGAAGACGTACGCTTTTAAGATATAAACACAATTTTATCTGAAAGGGGTTCCTTGAATTGCGTAGCGATCAAAGAACGAACCAGAGTAAAGAAGAGGCGCAGTAGGTGAACACCTTCTCATATGACTGTTACGAATCTTCATTACCTGGTCGCGTGAAAACAACTCGTTTCAACAAACCAAACAAAACAACTCCAAAATAGGTTTATGCATTCGTATATCTATTTTGAACATTTTTATGCTCGCAATAATTATAGCCATCAACTTTGACTTCGTTTCTTTCGAAATATTGTTGTCCCAAAATGGGTTACGCCGCTGCTCGACATTGCAGTGTTGCACCATACTATGCTACGAGTGAGTGAAAATGTTTACATGTCGCGGCTTATTTCCTACGGCAATAGATATACGGGCAGTTGTAAACATGGTTTTAGTATCGGCTCGCGCTCTAATTGCAAACCATGATATTGGACATTGGTATTCACAGCAGCAACTAGGACACCATCGCTTTGCGGGCATATGGCTTGGGGTTGCAGTAGAGGAGCAATGAACTGCAGGCAAGCCGCCCATTCTAGAAAAAAACAATAAGAACACACCTACTGCGCGTGTTCGTGATATTCGCTATATCTCTGCTATACTCGTGTACCTGCCGTGTACGTAAAGTGTAACGAATGTATGCGCAGACGGCAATTTTCGAGTTTTAAATGTTGAGAATTCGAATAAAAAGGGTGGAAAATGGGGCCGACGACACGGTAGAATCAACAAACTAGCAATTAAGTCGTACGTATTGCAACCAATACATCATCGCCGACAGACACGTGGGTGTCGCGAAAGACGGATACTCTGGTGATTTTGCACTAACGCGTGAGATGTGCACACACCGCGGGAACACTCCTGTGATTGAAATCTCAAACTCGCGCGAAACAGTCGCGAGATGGTTCGTTAATATAAAGCTTCGTAACCACACTGGAGAGTGAGAGGGCATCGCCGCTGTGACAATCACCTGTCAAATCTTCTGTGCGTGGATTTTGCTACAATAATTTCCCATCGATACATCAGGTAATAGGTGGCTCTGTTATTGCACCAGCCAACTCAGACAAATGAGCCAGCGGATGATTTTTGTTACTGCAGCACGTTTCCCACGTACCCTGCGACCATGCTGCTATATACAACTACCTACTATGCTACTGTGCTACTGCTACGTACAACCACCGTGTAGCAAGAGTTGCCAATGCAGAGGAATGACCTGCACGTACATTCATTCACCACCCTGAGCGACATTTCAAATCAAGTTATCAACACCACAAATGAAACGTTTAAATCCGATGTCAGGCCGGGGCACATGCCATACTAATGACAAAACGATACAATCGTGAATATAAACTTTATCTCAGATCCGCAACTAAACGAGTCAGCTATTAGAGAAACTATTTGAACAATGAACACGTAAATTATTGTTCTTGCCACACATTTTCTGCATTCTCCTTCTCGCTCTCCCTACCCCCTCTTGCTATACCTGTTTCTTGCGGCCTCGTCGCCTCTTTCTCTCTATTTATCTCGCGCGCTAATGCTTGATCTTGCATCCAAAAACGCAGGTCTTTGCGTGCAGAAATTGCTTTGTTTTTTTCGAAATACCCGGCCCTAATACAGCCAACGCAATTTGTCAACATGTCCGCAAAGACAACGAGGATGCGTAGTTGTTAATGCGGCCGCCACAGCCCTAGCTCTTGGTGTTCAACGAATTGCGCTTCTCTTGATGAGCGGCGGGTGTCGCCGCTGATCATCTGGATTATACGGAGTGCTTTAGTGATGACGACTCTCGCATTCACCCCGCATTTTCTTCTCCGTTTCGCCCATCTTTCTTCTCGGGCTCGCTCTCACTCTCGACTTTTCTCTGTATTTCTGAAAACTGCCTTGCTTGCCCATCATCTCCATCTCTCTTTCTTTCTCGCACTCTCTCTCTCTCTCTCTCGCTCTCTCTCTCTCTCTCTCTCTCTCTCTCT
>NW_014577260.1:297169-301211 GCF_000485595.1 Priapulus caudatus | reverse complement strand
ATATACGCCTACATAATACATATTAGACCTAATATACGCCTACATAATACATATTAGACCTAATATACGCCTACATAATACATATTAGACCCAATATACGCCTACATAATACATATTAGACCTAATATACGCCTACATAATACATATTATACTTAATATACGCCTACATTATACATATTATACTTAACATACGCCTGCATAATACATATTATGTAGATAATACACATTGTGTTATTATCTACTCTTGATTATACTTAATATACGCCTACGTGATGCATATAGTACGCAAATAGACACCTGATATTGATTTATTCCTGATATTATATTATTTTAACGTGCGACTTTGCTTAATTCTTGATTTGCAAAAAAGCGTGATTACCCCGTATTTCAGAAAACGTTTTTTTTTTATCGCCGTATGCAATAACTAAGCGGGTATTTTACGTGCTAAGTAACATTTGGAGCAGTCGTTAGTTAAGCGAACGGGTTTAGGCAATAATAAATAAAACAAATAACAATAGCGGTTGTCAAACTAAAAAAAAACCAGTTCCAGTTAATTTTATGGCTTAGACCTAACAAAGACATGCGCTGATGATTTTTTTTACTGTTCTTAATAATGACACCAGACGATAATGCCACAATGAAAAACACAATTGTCTCGCTATATCAGCTTAGCATTTATACTGGGTTCACACGCTTCCACGCTCGCACGCACGCACGCTCACACTCATGTATGCTTGCTAACACACACACACGTACGTACGCCCGCACGCTCGTTTGCATGCACGCACGCTCGCACTCACATACGCACGCTCGCGAGCACGCACACTCGCACTCGCGCGCATACGCTCGTCTCCACGCTCGCACGAACGCACGCATCCACACACACGTGCTTGCTCATGCACTCGCACGCACGCACGCACACAAGCACGCGCATGTATATACACACTGGTGCCCCAATGTCAACGAACTTACGGCTGCTACCAGTTACCAGTTACCAGTTTTTAGCGAACGGCTTGGTGACATTAGCTGCGGCAAGATTACCGTGGCCTTCTTGGTGTGCGAGGCCCGCCCACCCCATCAAACCAAACTGTCACTCGTTGCTTGACGTGCATACGGCCGAGGTCGAAGTCTGCCACTCCCCTTCGCAGAGAAGGTTGGCGAAATTAAACTCGGAGCCCGGCTGAAGGATTACACCCATCACAACAAGTTTTTCTCAACTATATATGTACATATCGGCCTCTGTAATGCCAGGGAATAAATAGGTGCATTGTCGTTTCAACTATTTCTCTCTTTACTCATTCGCTTTTTTAGTAGCGCGCTGGTGGCGCCACTAAAGCAGGTGCGGTGAAAACCGACCCTCATCGTCATCACAATACTTGCCTACATGAACACGCCATAGTCGTCAACGTTGTCATCGTTACCGCCACGGTTCCCGTCATTACTATCGTTATCCTAGTCATTTTATAAACAACCAGGAGGTATTGTGAGCAATATTTTTTTTTATAGTGTTTGACATTCGTGTGCAAATCTGCCTAAAATATTTCCGAAACGTCACGAAATCTTCATGCTTTCTTTGGCGCGTTCGATGAAAGACAAACTACGCGAAAGTGAATGTTGGAATGTAAAAACAAATTCCACCCGGGTTCGAAAATCGTCACCGTTGTAGTTACAAGGTCACGGGGCCATGTTTCCTTCTACATTACGTCACGAACGGGAAGTTCATGCGACTCGTAGGCACACAAAAAACAGCACGCGTGAAAATACTTGAGTGTGAGCATTCCAAAATCTGAACGTCACTAGAAAACCGTAGACACAAACACAGACATGAGGGCGCGAGAGCCAGCGAAAGCGTTATTGGTTTTAGAATTCCGTACGGGAACTCACCAGTCGTGGAATAATATTTCTCTTGGCCGACAGTAAAATAGGCATTCAATGACGCCATTAAACTCAGCTTTATCACAGAATATATCAATTCAAAAAAATGACAACATTCGCCCTTTCTCCTCTAGGTGTGAACTGGATAAGGTTTAGCCGGTACTTTTACACAAAGGATCGTTTTGTGTTAGGAACACTATGCGGTCGGCCAACAAGACATTCTTCCTTCTTATTCAATTCCATCTCCAGACTCAAACAGAACATTTCGCCGCGCACTTTCGAGCCCACGACATTTTCAGCATGTCAAGTGTTCCGCCAAGACAGGCGAGTGAAATATAAGATGATCGACACACGGATTTATGTAGAGAAGCAAAAAAGTGTGATAGAGAGTGAGAGAAAGAGGGAGAGGGGAGCGAGAGAGAGAGAGAGAGAGAGAGAGAGAGAGAGAGAGAGAGAGAGAGAGAGAGAGAGAGAGAGAGAGAGAGAGAGAGAGAGAGAGACAAAGCGAGAGTGAGAGATAGAGATTAGAGATAAGAGAGGAGAGAGGAGAGAGAAGAGTAGAGAGAGAGAGAGAGGAGAGACGAGAGAAAGATAGAGAGAGAGAGAGAGAGAGAGAGAGAAGAGAGAGAGAGAGAGAGAGAGAGTAAAGAGGAGGAGAGAGATGAGAGAGAGAGAGAGAGAGAGAGAGAAGAGAGAGAGAGAGAGAGAGAGAGAGAGAGAGTAAACAAGTGATAGTGGAAGTAGATAGAGATAGCGTAAGGCGGAAATCAGTGTAGAAAAGAATGAGAAAATAATTGAGGGAGGTGCTAGCGAGAGAGAGAGAGAGAGAGAGAGAGAGAGAGAGAGAGAGAGAAACGGAGAGAGCGAGTGAAAGAAAGAAAAAGAGAGAGAGAGAAGTAGGAGAGTGCGATAGAGAGAGTGAGAAAGTGAACAAGTGAGGGTGGAGTAGATGGATTGATTGACCAAGGTGATAAAAGGGAAAGCGACTGCTCACCATGCTCTATTTCAGTTCTAAGAGCAATGGTGCATAGAAATCGGTCTCCTAATAACACGCTGCGATAACAAATTCCCAGTCATTCTTTACGACTATATAGCTCAATCACGACCTACTTGGCTACGCTTTCATACCAACTCATATTCATTCCCTCTCTCGCGCACGCCCGCATCAGTAATCAGGATACTGATACTATCGCAGCATCCACCCAATCAATATGCAACCAAGATTAGATTCAGCAAAATAATATTAAAAAAACAAACACGCCCTTTTCTTATTAAACTGCGATGCGAAAACGGTTATGTACATCACAAGAATGCGCGCAATACTGTACACTAGTGTGGTGTATAATATATATATATATATATATATATACGTCTTATTATATTATATATATATATATATATATATATATAACTAGAACGTGCAGTGTCGCCAACTACATGCATGCCCCCGTGATCTTAGTATGGAATGGAAATATCTCTGTAAGGACGTTAGAACGGCAGGTGAAGTTTAAATAAGTCACAAAGACATAAGGTTTTGTTAGAGCAACTGGTCTTGCTCGATGTGGCAAGTATATGGAATCTGGTTTACCCCTAGGAAGGCGCGAAGAGGAATGTAAGTCGACGGTCAAGGTCAAATTAAATGTCAAGGGCAGTGGTGGTTTTGGTATGCCGACAGACCTTCTTCTCCAAGTATGTGTAAGCATACCCTAAGTTTGGTCGCGCTAGGTTCAATTAGGGGCTGAGTTAGAGAGCGGAAGGGAAATATGGATCAAGGTCAATGGTAAAGGTGATATAAAGGTCGCAGGTCTTCAAATTTGCATGAAGGTGTGTTATGCGTAAAAGCGAAGACGCGCTGGCCTAATCGTTTTTGGTGTGGGCGGAGTCATCTGTTGCCATGGTAACAACATTTTTGTGGAAATATTGTAGAACCTGTAACTTCCTGTCTGTTTTTTAACCCGATTGTCATGGAATTTGGCACAGCAGGGCGCCGATTATAACCATGTCCTATATATTATATATATATATAATATATATTATATATATGTTCTATTGTCGCCTGTGTGCCAAATTTCATGACAATCGGGTAAAAACTGCAGAAGTTACAGGTTTTGGAATATTTCGACAAAATTTTTTGTTACCATGGCAACGATGACTCCGCCCACGCCAT
>NW_014577260.1:290233-294659 GCF_000485595.1 Priapulus caudatus | reverse complement strand
AGGTAGGTAGGTAGGTAGGTAGGTAGATAGGTAGGTAGGTAGGTAGGTAGGTAGGTAGGTAGGTAGGTAGGTAGGTAGGTAGGTAGGTAGGTAGGGTGGGAGAGAGAAGAGGCGGAAGGAGAGACGGGGAAAGGAGAGTGAGAAAGTACGAGCGACAGAAAGAGAGGGGATGCAGAGATTGAGTGTGAGAGTGAGAGTGAGAGTGAGAGTGAGACTGAGAATGAGACTGAGAGTGAGAGTGAGCGAGAGAAGGGGGGGGGGGAAGCAAGCGCCTTCAGGGTAAGAAAATGTTTAGCAGCGACCCTACCTATGATGAGATTTTTGCTACATAATCTGTAGCAGCAACTAGTAAGCACGACTGTCATACCTAGATCATGCACTTTGGCTTAAATTAATCATAAAAACGGTTCTCTAGACTTGCGAGAATGACTGATTGGCTGATGATGGTGAAAGAAATACTATAAAAATTAACTTCAGTTCTTAGAGACTGGATCATATATGAAGAAGAAATAAACTGATATTCGCGTGATACATGACAAAGATCCTGTGATGAGAAAGACTACTTGCCCTTTCTCTGGTACGTCTGTCTGTCTGCCCGTCTGTTTGTACATAGATATCCATATGTAAATAGTATATATATAGACACGGCCAGCCGGGAGGACAAAGAGATCGACTGGCAGATAGACAGACAGACAGACAGACAGACAACCAGACATACGCACGCACGGACGCACGCACGGACGGACGCACAGACGGACACACGGAGAGACGGACGAAAGGAAGAACGGACGGCTCGTCCGTCCGTGCGTCCGTCCGTTTGTCTGTCTATCTGTCTATCTGCCAGTCGATCCCTCCGTCCTGCCGGCCGCCAAACCGATATATTTGCGTAACTTTCCGCGCAGTCATCGCACGCCCGCCGCGGCGGGCGGGCGGCGCGATCAAAGCCGAGACGGCAGACAACTAACTGCCTGGAACAACGTAGGTGTTAAACTCATTTGTAAAGCAAAACTGCGCAAAAACAACAGCGGCGTGATCGACATTAACGAGCTAAGCGCAATATTTACGATGCTCGGCGATTGAATGAGCACACATCGCCACCGCCCGCGCAACCCGCCGTATCATAATTGCATCGCCTGTTTGGAAAAGCACACGCGCTCTTCGCGTTGCGTATCCGGAAATTATTATAATTGTAGACGTATAATTGCGCGTAGCAACTCGAGAAACGCGAGACAACTATAAAGAGAAGCAGACGAGTGATTCTACAGGGATAATCTTCTTCCCAGACTCCACGGTTACTGTGCAAAAGTGGCGTCATTTCGAGTTGCTGATCACGCTGATGTATAAATAGTAATTATCGGTTTCCTATATACAAAAGATACACATTTGATTGAGAAATTATACCGAGATCCGAATTCCGCGAGCTTTTCGAATTACCAGGTTTACTCCGTTGGTTACGACAGCCGACTATTGCCGACTTTTGCCGACTATTGCCGACTTTTGCCGAATATTGCCGACTATTGCCGACATCCTCTCATCGAAGATAGTTTCATGAGTTCATATGTTCAGATATGTATTATTAGCTCTTGATAGGTTGTAGCAGCCGACATTTCCTCTGATGGCCTCTATTTCTTCTATGGGCAATAGAAGTAAGAGACCATCGTTTCATCTTTTATCAACGTCAGGATCTCGTGTCGTCTGTGACTATACATTCGCTAAGATATAGATGATGGAAGTCGGTAGAAGTTCCTAATCAAATGCGTATATTTCTTCTCATGGGGGGACTATGGAAGATGTTGACAATATATGCATATATGCACATAAATTAACATGGGAAACTGATAATTACCATTTATGTACGTCAGTGTTAGCATCTCCAAATGATGCGACGTTTGCATGCACAGTAACAGGGACTGGGAAGGATGGGGAGATCAAGGAGTTGGGGAAGATTGTTCTCGGAGATTCACTGTGCACATTGTGAGAACAGTTGTGCAATCCTTGCAGGTGTATTTCTATGACAACTACTTATTAGCTACATCGATTGCAACAGCAGATCTCACATTTCACTATTCCAAAATTTGATCAGGCGAACCCGATCCCTATAAACACCGAGTCTCCAAAGTTCCAAAGTTCCAGATCCTCTGACCAAAACCCCACAGAGCTTCGACCAGATTTGCGTGGCTTTGCAGCTCTTGCGTGGGAACGGGGTTGAAACAAATTACCGCCGAGACACCGAATCCTTGAACGCCAACATTAAAATTTTAAAATCACCCTTTTCAATCGCCGATTGAAAAAAGACCCCACATCCCCGAACGCCGTCGGAATTAAATTTTCGCCGACAACACCGAAAGGCACTTTCCGATTATACTACTCGCCGCCTTCTATAACTAAACGGTGCGACCGGGTGAAGGCTGCATGGTGTTGCCAGTCCCGCCTGCAAGCGACCGTCCGCGAGATATGCGTGAGCGCCTGTTTGACACACGCACAAAGCCAGCACACGGGGAGAGGATACGAGATAACGCTGGCGACAACAGAGCATTCATGGTATTGTCTCGCGCGACTGACAGGGCCGTGGGCTGGGGGTGGGGGCAAAATTTCTGGGGGGGCAAAATTTTTTTGGGGGGGGCAAAATTTCATGACTCAGCTGTGTAATAATGAGCGACGGGCGCAGCTCTTGATCGACGTCTATAGTGTGGTAGAGGTGGGTCTGAGACAAGGCTTTCACGAATAAGTAACCAAAACTATCACGTTATGGTTATTTACGATTATTAGCTAAGCATATTTTTTAATTTTGCTCCAAAATCTAGGGAGGCAGCTGCCCCCTTGCCCCTCAGAGGCTACGGCGACAACAGATATGATAAACGGTGTATCAGATCTACGCCGATACAGATCCTCGTTGGGCCGTGAGACAGGTAGGCAATGAAGCCTGCGCCGGGGCGCGATTAAAGAGAATTTATTTCGAAATCATTGTTCAACAAGTTCACACAGTCTGGAAGAAATATAGCGAAATATAGTCTCACTCACAGCGAATATATTACTGATTACACCAACTCTTGAAAAACACCAATAATTTATGCTGTTATAGCACGCACACACACGCACGCACGCACGTACGCATGCACGCACGCACGCACGCACACACACACACACACACCACACACACACCATACATATATATATATATCAGGGGTTAATAATGACAAATTTAATGGCAATTTGTCATTATTAACCCCTATTATCTACTCCTGATATATATATATATATACAAGAGCTAATAATACCGGTATTATACCGGTATACAGGTATTATTAGCTCTTGATATATAATATACATATATTATAATGGGGAAAACACGAGACGTGGTTTGACATGAAATACCGAAATCTCACGTCGCGTCGCTCACGTCACGTAACGTCGCGAAATTCCGCGATAACGATTGTCATTCGCGACCCTGAGCAGGCTCCGAGAAGGGGGTGTCTGTGGTGGTGGTGGTGGTGTGGGGGGGGGGGAGCTCATCAGATGTCTGTCTGCAATGGTCGCCCTGGATCCGCTAATGACAGGACAATTAATTATTTCCGCCTGTCAGTTTGAGCAGCAGGTAGCTATCATTGCCGCGAAAGTTTTTCACTTGACACATTTCGAGCAATTTGTTAAAAAAACTGCAAGCAACTAATATGAGTGCACCGTTACAGCGCGGTTGACTTTTTTCACTCGCAGGCCCCGTCTGGCCATATTACCAGCGAGTAACGAGTGTATGAGAGCTGTTCAGGCATTCAGCCATTATCTTATATATTTATTTGAATCACAGTAGAAACCTACTCAACCAGACGAAAATCCACACCTTATTTCGTTCGCAATTAACGAACTAAAAGCTACCTAGCTTTTAATAGCATTGTAAGCGGTAATAAATTTCAGTAAATATCCCTCATAATCATCATAGATCTATAATTGATGATCTCAACTCAATTTACGCAGTAGGCGAGAAAAGAAAAAAAGACAAAACAATTAGTGATACAATGTGACGCTACAGACAGAACACTGCAATATATCCGGGCGCGTGCACATGCCAATGTACGACAACACTGCCGAAGGGGAAACACTCGCAGACGCAAATGTAGCTATTGTGACACACGACATAGTTTCGTATCAGTTGCAGTTGATCCTTGTAGTCGCATGTAAATCTGGCAAGCGATGGACAATCTATCGTCGTTAGTTGCGTACACGCAGTGAGTGAAATGCTTTTAGCGATCGAGTCCTTCAAACGCGCATGAAACTATTGCTCGGAAACAGGAAAAAATTGTGACAAAAAGCGATGAGACCGCACACACGCTGGTCAGCACATAGACGCGCACGCACGCACGCATGTACACACACACACACACACACACACACACACACACACACACACACACACACACCACACACACAC
>NW_014577260.1:282821-289549 GCF_000485595.1 Priapulus caudatus | reverse complement strand
TATGCGTCAGCGGCTTAATGTAACAAGCAGCAGGTGCAGCGGATACATAAGCTCGGTTTTATAATAATACATGCAGAAATAATACGCCTCTATTCATGTAAATAGAAATGTTCACCTATATACAAACAATGACGACGTAATAATGACAAAAGGCGATATGTTCGAAAATAATGTCAGGGCATGAAACACCAAAAATGGTAACTCGCTTTTCTAGAGGAAAACCAAGCGCGCCGACCAGCAAACGAACAATTACGACCATTTCTATGAAATGTCTACCTACGTGCGTAGTGAAAAGGCTTGTGGAATCGCCACAACTGCTGAATTAAGCGATTATACGGTACATGAGGTCATTCTACACATACAACCTTCATTCAGTTAACGGATGACATTGCCAATGAAGCAGATAAACGGTATTTCACTGGGATGCTAGTTTTACATATAGAAAAAGCATCGCATACAGTTGACCACTCTATGTTACTATCCAAACTAAAAGCAATTGGTCTACAGTATAAGGTCGCGAAATGCTTGCAGGCCTATCTGTGCAGAAGAAGCGAGATAACACATGTGCAATGCCATCTCATGTGGAGTTGCTATTTCTAATATATATGTCAACGATATTGCAGCCGCTGTAAAAAATAAGCTGTTATTGTATGGTGATGACTGGGCGCTGTTAGCATTACGAAGTCACATTGACGTTGACCAGGAGAAATCGAAATTGTATGCAGACCTACGAATACTTCTATTACTTACTATTAGTATTACTACAAGTACATGTTACAATAATTAGTAGTAGTAGTAGTAGTAGTACTATTAGTACTAGCACTACTGCCACTACTCACTAGTACTAGTACTAGTTACTAGTACTAGACTACTAGCTCCAAGAAACGGTATTGCTAGGGTTAGAATACCCTATATTGACGTTAGTCACACAGCCTGGTCGGGTTACTAGACTAAGTACTAGTACTAGACTAAGTTACTACTATAGTACTAGAGCTACTAGTACTAGTACTACTACTAATACTATATAGTATATTACTAGAGCTAGTACTACTACTAGCTGCAACAAACGGTATTTGCAAAGGTTAGAAGACCTGTGTAAACACAATTTGTTGTGTAGTACAGTAACAGCAAACAACACCGACGTCCGTACTACTGAGTACTGCAGTGGTAGACGTTCGCCACGTTGGCGTGGTAGACGTTCGATGGAAAGTAATCTTTGCTGCTTTTGACTCCTCACATCGAACAACCTTACAGTTCTACGCGCTACAACACAGTGGCATGATATATGCATGAATGCAATATCGATGGATATGTATGAATCCGAAAGTATATATGCTCTATGCTCTATGCCTAGCTCTATGCTATATGTAGATGCTGTAACTATGTCGTCATCATCGGAAAAATCAGAACATCCGGTCCATCATGGATACAGATCCGGTCTATCATCGATACAGCTAGACTGGTACTCCGCAAAGTATCCTTGGCTACACTGAACTTATAGTTAGTGCAGCGTGTGCACCGGCAGCAGTCTAGCAGCCGCGCGAAGAAAAACTGCGTGAAAATGCCATGAACATGGCCTCGTGGCGCCATCTATGGGACGAGATATGTTCGAAAATAATGTCAGGGCATGAACCACCCAAAATGGTAACTCGCTTTTCTACAGGAAAAAAGAAGCGCGCCGACCAGCAAACGAACAATTATGAGCATTTCTATGAAATGTCTACCTACGTGCGTAGTGAAAAGGCTTGTGGAATCGCCACAACTGCTGAATTGAGCGATTATACGGCTTTAGTCTATACCCAGCAGGGACCTGGGTAAGGTGATTGGAGTGGGGGCAGCGAAGATGTGTTAGATCGCCGCTAGGCGGCGTTTTCGCGCTTCGCGCGGATATCCGGCTGCAGATCGTCAAGCAAACAGTCGAGGCACCACGCTAACTTGGCCCACTTGTCTCGCGGGCTGATACCTTTCCACCAAACGGATACACACGAATATCAATAAAGCAATATCTGCAACAACAACCATGCCAAGTACCATATACTTCCTGTTAAAATCCCGTGGTACATACGGGGTTGAATATAGATATACTAATTTGGCACTGTTGGTGCCAAATGTAAAAGGGATAGATATAGATTACAGTGGCCCAGACCGTTTGCTCGAAATAAGCAAACACTTGTGAATTGTAAACAAATATACACAATAATACTGACAAGTGACAGGCCCCGCAGCTGCACACACCGGCCCGCTGACACGCAAGTAAACAATTGCCACATACCCCGGAAACTTTAATTTATCCTTTTCCTGTTTACGTATCATCCACTTTAATGACCTTTCTCTTTCCGCGTCTGTTTGTAGTGCCGGCTGGCTGACTCGCTCAGCTCTTTCTCCCTCTTACTCGTCTGTGCGCTTATGCTTTCCCTCGCTCTCCCAGCTCTCTCTCACTCGCGTGTGGTCTTTCGCTCCCTCTCGTGCGCTCTCCGCGTCTCTCTGTGAGATTCTCTCTCAATCTGTTTATATATATATATATATATACATCTATAGATAGATAGAGATATACATATATGTTTATATGATGCATGTCGTTGTTAACACTACCTCTCTCGCTCACACACACTGACTCACGTGCGCGCTTCTTTACGCCACTAAATTCATTCTTTGTCGTTCTCTTAGCAACGTCCGTTGTCTATTCCCCTTCTATATTTAGGCACTGGGGAGTCAGATTAAATGTAAGGCTTCGCCGTCTAAAAACATCAATGGCGAACACATCAACGGCGAATTGCTATACATTGCTCTCTCCCATACTCTCCTCATCTACGGAGAGTGGAATTTCCACAGTCGGCATTTTCTCATTCTCTCAGTGTGCCGGTATTTGTAGTGTTTCGGGAATTCACTACGTTTTGCTCGCGAATTCAATATCCGGTCAGCTGACCGCCGCGTCAAGCAGCAGCGGTTCTATTTCCGACGCAACGCGGCTTCCCATGAGTAGAGCTTTGTAAAAGCATCTGCCGCTGTTGTTTGGATTTAAGGTTAAGAAATAGGTCTTAACCCAACTAACTTTAGTTAAAAAACAGGTCCAGGCTGATAATCTAAAGCCCCACTCCCCTCTAGCATAACCCGGTACAACATCGCCTACTACTATAACATCGGACGCGACATTACCAGGAGTGTCATAATATAGATATTATATCAAGAGCTAATAATACCGTGGGTATTATTAGCTCTTGATTATATCAGAAGTTAATGAAGACAAATTGTCTTCATTAACTCCTGATTATATCTATATTATTATCTTATTGTATCTATATTACGACACTCATGATACTACTATAGGCCAGTAGCTCCACAAGTAGCTCTCAGCAAATAGAGATAAAGTGTGAAAAAAAGTTAACTCGTTAACTTCCGTTGCCTTGATGCCAAATTTGGATACTGCAACGTACAACAACAGAAACAGAAACAGAAGTAGCTACAGGAGCGACAGCGAGTAATGCTGTCGTTAGCGTCATCGTTGCCTATAACCAAGTTATATCCTGCCAGCAAGCAGTTATGATGGGCAATTAGTCCATCACGTATTGACATAATGACCCCATAACCCCATCTAGCTATTCTTCTAACAATCACTCATTTATCCAACGAACCATACATCAATCCATTTGTCCGTCCGTCAGTGCGTCCGTACGTACGCTCTTTCCACCCATGTCCAGCATTGTATGCATTGTTTGCATTGTATACAAATTATTGTATACTACTGATTGCACTGATAATCGCGCGTGCATCTCTTTGAGCGTGCGTGCGTGCGCGTGTGTATGTGCGTGTACCTGTACGATTACGCGCAGGTATATTATGCGTGCGTGCGTCCGTACCTGCGCGTGCGTGCGCGTAAACGAATATGTTTACATGCAAAGATGTAGATCATTTGTAACTTCGATATTAGCATTCTTTTTCTAATAACACCAGTGAGTGAATTATGCATGCGTTGCTCTGCCTACACATATACACCAGCTTAGCGTTAGCGACAAGAGACACATGATTTAGCTGCTCAGTAACAGCACAGTAAACACTATGACACTAAGCACAGTAATGTGGGAATATGTAATACAGTAATACAGGGATATGTGTGATCGCGATACTGACGCCGCGAGACAGACTCGTACAGAGCTGTGCGACGGTATCTACCCGCACATGATGATCCCCGTAAACTCCTATTTAACTTGAGCCATAAATGTAATTGCGCGTTCGACATAGACACATGCACAGTTGCTCGTGCGTTCAGCAACGCCTTCGAAGAGCTCGCTATAAAATCGCGATTGCATGAAACCGAACCGAAGATCATCAAACGCGATTTCGCCTTCTCTCTTTGCCTCTTCGCAAACACCATGCCCGGTCGAGCCGGCGGCATGCAGTAGAAGCGCGCCAATCGTGTGTTTGTCATTCAAGTGGCATTATGGTATTAGGGCCAACAAGAAGCAACAAAGGCTTTGTCAAGAAGCGAGGCGCATTCAGCCAGTCATTAGTTTCCCATGTCTGGTCATCGTCGTCTAGTAAAACGTCGGAAGTCGCCGCTTCGCTCCTCTCTCTCGTATTTCGAAGTATAATTCCGGAATTCCTGACAGATTATACGGAATTGACGATAGTTGGCGGAGATACATGAGATGAAGATGAAGTAAGGCTGTCGGGTGGCGTCTCGGACGGACAAGAGCTGCACTGCGGATATTGGGTTGTTCTCTAGAAGTAGTACATTACTGCTAAACAGTACGATAAATCTAACTGTCTCCCCTCCCTGTTCTCTCGCCCCTCTCCCTCTCGCGCGTGCTCTCTCTCTCTCTCTCTCTCTCTCTCTCTCTCTCGCGCGCTCTCTCTCTTTCTCGCTCGCTTTCTCTTTCTCTCCCTCTCTCGATCTATTTCTCTTTTTCGCTGTCTCCCTTTCCTTTTCTCACTTTGTCCCGCTGTGTGCAACTCTCTCTGTTTTCTCCCTCAGACGTTCTCTCTCTCTCTCTCTCTCTCTCTCTCTCTCTCTCTCTCTCTCTCTGGCTCTTTCTCTCTTGCGTTAGCTCTGGTGTGTGTATCTCTTACAATTTCCTTCTTAGTCTCTACCCTTTGTCTATCCCATGACGCTCCGTTTCTGTCGCGAACGTTGTCAGAGAAACTTTAACCCCTTCTATGAACTTCATACATTATTGCCTGCGTAAGAGTATTCAGGTATTTTATCGGTATGTATGCTAGACGACTGCTAATCAGAGACGCTCGTATATTTACCGTATAATTATTTTTCGAATATTTACCGATGTAAACAGTAGCGTCATCGACCACCCCGACCCATCGTCGTGTCACCCACCATCACCATCCACTCATAAGGATTCACGCTCACTTTAGCAGCAATTACCCCCGCACGCGTGAAGCCGCTATACACGCGAGTGTCAACCGTCTTTCCCACACAAGGGCGACGCGCATTAAAAGCAACGCCGGTCGGAAAGTGTGGAGAGGGTTCTCCTCGCACTAAATTACCGTCATCGTTTATCACGCCCGCCGGCAAGGTGCCGTAACAGCGAGCGAGTCAACGAGCGGCGGCACGTATAGGCCAACAGCAGCCGTGGCTCGGCAACAGGTGCATTAATTCTCCAGGCAGTATAGTAGTAGTATATACCTACAATATATAGCGAGTATAATATAGAGTATAATATATATAGAGTATAATATAGATTATATCAAGAGCTAATAATAAATAATAAGAGGTATTATTAGCTCTTGATTATATCATACACAGATCTATATTATACACTATCAGGGGTGAATAATAACAGCGTTGTCATTATTTACCGCTGGTAGTATGGTAGTAGGTATGGGCAAGGTGGTATGGTAGCCAAGCTAGCTATCATAACCTCGGCTGTCATATCCCGGGCCATATGAGAAAAAGTGTTCGTGATAATCATGTTCGAAGACTTTACTGATAAGTTTAATGGTCCTGTCGGCCATGTATATATCGTATAGTATTTAGTATATCGTATAGTATAAAGTAAATCGTATAGTATATAGTATATCGCATAGTATAATAACTATATAGTATATCGTATAGTATATACTATATCGTAAAGTATATAGTATAACGTATAGTATATAGTATATCGCATAGTATATAGTATATCGCATAGTATATAGTGTATCGTATATTATATAGGTCTATATAGTATAGTCTAGTCATCTATAGTATATAGTTTAGTAGTATATATTAGTATATATATTAGTAGTCATCTAACAGATACAGGCTAGATACAGGTGCGCGCCTGTTCCCGCTGGCAAGCAGCTAGTGACACCTGGCGAGATAAAAGTGGCACGAGGGTTCGCTATTCGGAATAGCGGCGGTGTGTGTGTGTGTGTGTGTGTGTGTGTGTGTGTGTGTGTGTGTGTGTGTGTGTGTGTGTGTGTGTGTGTGTGTGTGTGTGTGTGTACCTGTGAATGCAAGCAGCTGCGGCTGATGTTGCTAATGACTGAAATAAGAGCCTTTGTGAGACGCTCGCGTGCGCTTACGTGAGAGAAAGGAGGCGATGAGAGAAAGACAAAAACAAAGAGAGAAAGCAAGCGAGCGAGTAAAGAGAGGGGGACGATAGATAGAGGAATGAGAGAGAGCAAGAGAGTGAGAGAAAGTGTGTGTGTGTGTGTGTGTAAGAGAGATAGAGAGTTGGATAGATAAACAGAGATTAAGAGAGAAAGATTGCGAGAGAGAGAGAGAGAGAGAG